>NC_090331.1:21932421-22235451 GCF_035084215.1 Heptranchias perlo
CCAGAAAAATCAGGGTTCCCAACCCTAAAATGATCTCAGATCAGAAACATAATTTACAACTTGGGCAGATGTCAGGCACAATATAGTATTTTTGTTTCCTTTGGTGAATGGTGTGCTCTTAATGATAAGAGACATCAGTTCTAATAAGGAATAGACACTTCCCACCCACCTCGCCACCCCTCTCTGTGACAGCATTCCTAAGTTAGGTATGGCATGAGTTAGGTGCAGAATAAAATATCCTCCCAATGTGTCTTAAAAATGTACCCTTAGCCCCAATGGTAGACAAGCATCACTAGATCACCAGTGTGAATATTTTAATTCCTCACACTAGCTGCCTTTGTGATTTCCCCAAATGAGACACTCAAATTAAGGCTAAACTATAGTTTCCTGCTGTGAATCCATGGCCACCAGGAACTGGTTGAAGATTGCCTGATTTCATTCCCTGTAAAGCCAGCCTGCCAATCTGGGCCAAATTCAGCCCTGGATCCCAGAGGTCAAAGAATAATGCTGTGTGTTTTACTAGGTCACTCAGTGTCCCTGACACCCAGAACTATTCTTAACTCATACATGTAAATGTGTACACAATTAAATAGCAAAACATTCACAAAACACATTCAGATTGTCACTTGCCAGTGGCTTGGTTATTATAAATAGTACAGCCCTTGCTGCCGCACTAGAAATATTAAGTTAAACTCCCAAGGCTAATCAGTTGAATCTGCTCTGCTAGAGTTTGAGTGGGTTCTGCAGAGTCCAAATAGAGCAAACTGCTTATGGTTTGTGTGCCTGAGTGTGGTGGGGAGGGGGTAGGGAAGAGAGAGAGAGAAATTGATTAAAGGCTGAATTAACCTACCCTCATTTAACACTTCTACATTCTTATCAGACAGTTGTCTTTAGAAAGCCAGGCTATTTCTCCAGTGATCCCTTACTTCAATGCCGCAAATAAAATAATTTTATTTCTAAGATTATCTGTTTTTTTATCTTCAATTGCCAAAGGTAGAAAAAGAAAGCTTATTTTATTTCTGGATTCATCCGGATTATAACTAAATCCACACGATCACTACTGATGCAATAATAAATTATGAAATGCTGGATCGTATGCAGCCCTGTGTCCTGCATGATTAAAATGAACAATATCCAAATATCAGCATCAAAATGTAAACAATTCCAGACAGATCAATTACATCCTGATTGCACTAAAGTAGTGTTAGTAAACCAGTGAAGAGAGGGGCATGTGGTGTAGGAGGGATGCTTTAACTTAAAGCTTCCATTGGTAATTAAACATTTACATCAGTGACACAGTGTATCCAGCTACTTAGAGTAGATCCTATAGTATTCCATAGTTCCATCAGTTGCTGGTCTGTTCCTGATCTTCCCTGGACATCAGGGAAGGTCCAAGCCAGACCAGCAAAAGTCATACTGTGACTTTGCACTAACTCCACGTGTGCAGTTACTTTGACGTCATATTCACCACTTCAGGTGAACAAAACCCCACTTGCACAGTTATCCATTCTTATTGATCTACCCTGCATTATTCACCCACAGGTATAGGCATTCTTGAGGCATCTGTTCCTCTGCCACCTACTGTTGCTCTCTCCTACCAATGGCTGGCTCCACCTCCATAATGAAAGGATAGATTTAGTCCCCTTTTAGAATCTCTGGTTAAGGTCAATATTCAAGTTAAGAAAATGACACTGGGTGGGTTCAAAGATAATTTTCATTAAGCGGTGAATAATGTAAAGCATTTTTCTCTTCATTGAGACGACATAGTAATTAAGACAGGGCCTAAAGCTATATTTTCAACAAAGATGCAATTTTCTCCCAAGCTTGAAATTTTAGGTGAAAGATTCTGTCTATTTTCTGATATTCCAAAAGAAGTTTCATGTTGACTGCCTTTAAACCTCTTTTTTTATTTCACATTCCCTCCTTTTGGGAAAAGTACTTTTGCCCACAGGTTTATTCTCATAATAATAATTTCCAACTAAGAACCTCATTATGCCTCTGGCTTGCCTGGCTATTGTTACTCTATTCTCTAATCCACCAACATTCATCGCTGACTCAGGTGCGATGACAATATGTCTGGCTTCAGACCGGACAGCCCAGTTTTTGAGTGGTGTCTGGAAATTTCTAAAATGCAAACCAGATATCAAAAGTTTTCGAAACAAAAGAAATCCATTTTTCCAGTTTACGGTAGATTGTTTTAAGATGTTCAACAATTGTCATCATCAGAACTCAAGCCATGGTCTCACTCCTTCACTTGCCCTATTCTACTCCTGTTGACAAAGGTTAACAACCTTAATTTCATGTTAAGCATGCCTTCTTCAAGCCAAAGTGGCTTAGAAATCATCTGTAGAGAAGTCCACTAGTCCTGAAAAAAAAGAGTAAGAATGCCAGCAGGAAACAGCAGTGGCAACCTAAAAGCATTAGATTCACATTTGTAAAAGAGCCCAAGTGTCAGCTTGGTTCAGTTGGTGGCACGCTCACATTCTCAGATTTGAGCATGTGACCAAGACTCGCTCTTGAATATAGTACGGAGGGTGTGCTGCGTCGTCAGAGATGCGGGGATAAATTTTAACCACGTGGACAGATGGGTTGGGGGCGGGTGGAAGGTAAAAATTGTAAAAAAGTAAAACCCGACCCCAACCCGCCCACTTCCAGTTTTAACGGAGGCGGGTCGAGAGGCAGGCGACCAACCTGCTCCCAGGAGGTGGGTCGGTCAGTAAAAGCTTTTAAGGCGGCTGCGGGCCTCCATTTTAATAGGTTTCTTATTTTTAACTCCTGGGGGCCGGGATTCCCACCACCTAAGAGGAGGCGAGAAGGCCCGGATCAACAGGAGTGCTTCCTTCAGGCCCAACAAGCCTACCTGCCACGATCTGACACATGCGATCGGTCAACCCCCCCCCCGCCCCCCCCCAACGATCTCTGATCCCCCCGCCCCGCCAACGATCTCCGGCCACCTCCCACGATCTCCGGCTGCCCCATGACTGAGCCCCTGATGACCAAAACCCCCCACCAGTGCTTTTGATTATTCGTAAATCAAAAGCACTGTTTGAAGAGGAATGGAGTTCTCCTGGTGTCCTGGCCAACAGTACCAAAATCATAATATCTGGTTTATTCAGCTCATTTGCTGTTTACAGGATCTTGCTGTGCACAAATTGGCTATTGTCTATATAGCAATATTGACCACACTTCAAAAGTAATGCATTGGATGTTGAATATGTTGAGGCACAGGCACAAAGAGCCAAATGGCCTCCTTCTGTGTTGTAAGATTCTATGATTCTATGATGGCCTAAGGATATGATAAACTGCTACATAAACACGAGTTCTTTCTTTCTTCCAATCACTCAACAGTTGCCAGGCATGTTGACATCAAGCCATCAATACATTAGTACCAGTGCCAATTACAGCAAGTCTTTCATTTTACTCTCAATGAAAAATAAAACATACAATTGTGCTTGCAAACAAGATTTATTCGTCAAATGACAGAAACCCTGAATGTGGCTATTACATTCTGAATGCTGATAGAATAGAAGGAATACCTCAGCGTAAATGGCCTGGATACTTAGAGGTTGAGCGATCAAGTATAGTACTTGGTAACAGTTGTGATTCCTTTTAATCGGGAACTACTTGTCAAATGTCTAATCATTAACCAGCAGCTAAACTTCATTGCTTGAACAAACATCTGCTGTAATAGAATTGACAAGAAACAGTTAATGGTAAAACCCGAAGATCTGACTATTGTTTAACAAGGGTTAACTATAACAGAATCCTGCTGAATAGGGTTGGCTTTACAACAACAACGTGCACTTATATAGTGCTTTTAAATTTTTTTTTAAATTCCAAGGTGCTTCTCAAGTAGAAATCGACAAGGAATTGAACACAGAGTCTTGGAGGAACAAATTAGAAGGAGCTGGAGGCTATCTCTGGTTCAATGCAGAGTGTAGAAGGGGATGTCATGAGCAGCACCAAGCACACCTTAGAATAAAGTACCAACTTAGTGAAACTACTATACATGGCTACCTACATGCTAAACACCAAAAGCAGCAGGCTAAAGACAGAGCCAAGCAGTGCCACAACTAACAGATCAGAGTGAATGCCAATTACTAGCCCATCCAGTCAAGAATGGTGAATTGTCAGCTGTGCAAGAAGCTCCACAAACATCTCCACACTCATCCACAGTGAAGCCCATCACGAGTACAAGCAACAAGGCTGAAGTGTTTGCCGAAAAGGCCAAGTGGATGATCTTACTGGGCCTCCTCCAGACATCTCCCACCATCATAGATGGCAATGTCCAACCAATTTGACATTAAGGAACACGACGCTAAGAAGCAGCTGAGTGCACTGGACAGCAATAGCTTGTAAGCCCCGACAGCATCTTGGTTATAGTGCTGAAGATCTATGCACCAGAGCTAATTGCTTCCCTAGCCAAGCTGTTCCACTGCAGCTATGACACTGGGACCTACCCAGCAATATGGAAGATTGCCCACGTACATCCTATCCACTAAAAACAGGATAAATCTAACCCGGCCGATTATCAGCCTATGAGCCTTCTCCCAATCATTAGCAAAGTAATGTAAGGAGTAATCAATAGTGCCATCAAGTGACACATAATTACCAATAACCTGCTCACCAACACTCAGTTTGGGTTCCATCAGAATTACTCAGCTCCAGCCCTCATCACAAAATTGATCCAGTCATGGAAGCAAGAGCTGAATTCCAGAGAGGCAAGAGTAGCTACCCTTGACACCAGGGCAGCATTTGAATGAGTATGACAGCAAGTAGCCCAAAGAAAACCAAGGTAAATGGGGTCAAAGGGAAAACAATCTTGTGGTTGGAATCATACCTGACACAGTAAGATGGCTGAGCGTGTCAGTGGTCAATCATCACAGCCCTAGAATCCCCAGAAAGAATTCTTGGCCCAACCATCTTCAGCTGCTTCATCAATGATCTTCCCTCCAAAGTCAGAAGTGGGCTGTTTGCTAACAACTCCACAGTGTTACAACTCCTCCATTAATACAGCAGCCCATGCCAGCCTACAGCAGGATCTGGACAACATCTAGGCTTAGGCTGACAAGTGGCAGGTAACATTCATGCCACACAAGTGCCAGGTAATGATCATCTTGAGCAAGGGAAATCCCAGCCATCTACCCCAACCTTCAATGGCACCAAATAACATTGCCAAATCATCCGCCATCAAGATGCCGGGGTCACTACCGACCAGAGGATTAACTGGATAGTCCATGTCAATACTGTGGCTACAACAGCAGGGCAGGGGCTGCATACTCACCTTCTGACCCCTCAAAGCCTCTCCACCATCTACAGGCTCAAGTCACGAGTATGATGGAGTACTCACTCAGTTCAGATACCTCCAGAACAACTCAGCCCAATCGTCATCACGGCATTGATCTAGGGAGCCAAAACATCCTAGAAGATTGGCAATAACCAGAACAGAGCAGTTCGCTAGACTCGCGCCCTTGCCACCGGAATCAAGATCCACACCCTCCATTACTAGCACACTGGGGCTGCAGTATGTACGATTTACGGGATGCACCACACCAAGGTTACTTTGACAGCACCTCCCTCCCCTGGACCTCTACCACTAAGAAGGACAAGAGCAGCAATGTTATGGGAACACCATTGCTTCCAGGCTTCCCTCAAAGCCACACAACACCCTGACTTGGACATATAATAATGCTGTTCCTTCATCATCACTGGGTCATTATTGTCCTGGAATTCCCTACTTGTCACCATTGTGGGAAACATCATCACCACAAGAATTGCGGTGATGCAAGGGAAGGTTCACCACCACCTTTTCAGCACAACTAGGAATAAGCAATATTGCCAACATCACCCATATCACAAAAACAAATATATATTAAAAATTGAGAAAGTGGGTTTGATCGGGAAGAAGGGTTTGAAAACGTTCCTAAAGAGAGAGAAGTGGCGAGACAAAGGGGAATAGGAAATGGGTTCCAGAGAATGGAGCCAAGGTAGCTGCCACAAACGGGCAGTCAGATGAATCACCAACCACTTGATCCCTGTGTCCATTGCAAAATCAAATGCCATGGTTGTACTCTGTACAGATACCACATGCTGTAGCACTAAAGTGTGATCTCACAGGATAATGGACAAAGACCCAATGCCCTCTGCCCAATCCCCTGAGTTACCCAAAAACAATTGTACTGCTATAGAAAGATGCCAGGAGGGTCAAAATCAGATAAGGGGGTTGTTGCTTAATTGCTTTCAAATACATGCTAGCAACATTGCCCTTAGATTAGGTCATTTATCCTGATCTCTCAGCTACAAGTGAATGACCTGGGAACGGCTTATCAAGGACAACATACCCAAGATTATTTCTATTAAAAATTACAGCCAGTTGAGGTGCAAGTTGTCAGAATTCTCAGACTGTCTTGGTTCCCATTTGCAAGCAAATCACTTACTCCTGATGGGACTCTCATCTGTTGCACTGCAGGGGAAAATAACACGACACAAACTATTTATAGACCTCTCAGACAAAATTAGTATTTCCAGCATATGTCCTTTGAGCAAGTGTTCAATAACTACATTCTGCTACATACCTGAATGTCTATCTTATTGTCTGGCTAATTGCCTGAATTAATAATGAATGGACACCAGTCAATTTTTTACTTTTCACACTTATGAAATCCCAGCATTCAGATTCATGTTGCACACCATTTAGACACTATGAAGCTTGTGTATGTTCAGGTGACAGAAACAGAAAATTATGCTTCAACACTGGGATCTATTTATTGGAGGAAAAATAAGAATGTATTCACTCAATTTTTCCCAATTTATCCATCAACATTTAAAAAACATATTTTAGTGAATGTGCTTGTCAGGGGAAGTTTGGCACTGTAAAATGGGCAATCTTCCACTTTTGATACCAATGTCAACATCCAACACTCCCACGTCGGGTAAAGCAAAGCTGGATACCAATATTATGCCTAAACCTCATCTTGAGACAACCACATCTGACTACATCAGTGGGAGATTTCCCATTTTCTACACCAACTAATTCTTAATTTCTGTCTCTGAAATTGTTATTTTGTGCCAATTTCTGCACCATTTTGTGTTGTAGGACTGCATGCAGTAGGAATTATGCTGTGATTGCCCAAACTCATTCTGCCTTGAAATTTTGCAGGTAGCAGGGAAAGAAGCAGCTCTCATTCATCTGTGCTGGATTCAAACCCAGAAGCGCCACTTAGCCCCTCAAAGAGTCCCTTTCAAATGCACTTGATCCAAATACAAAAATTGTTTTAATGCTACATTTTGAACAGCTAGCATAATGCAGTATTAAGGATGCTCTCACATCAGGTGCGTGCATGGTCCTTACTGATCAGCCTTGACTCACTAGTAGCACTCACCTCCCAGAAGGTCAGAGGTTCAAGCCCCGCTCCACAACTTGAGCACGTAATCTAGGCTGACACTCCATAGCAGTACTGAGGGAGTGCTGCAATGTCAGAGGTGTATCTTTTGGATCAGATGTTAAATCAAGGCCCCTTCTGTCCTCTCAGGTGGACTTAGAAGATCCCATGGCACTATTCGAAGAGCAAGGGAGTTCTCCCAACATCTTGGCCAACATTTATCTCTCAACCAACACCAGTAAAACGGTCCATCTGATCACTTATCACATTGCTATTTGTGGGACCTTGCTGTGCAAAAATTGGCTACCACATTTACCTACATTACAACAGTGACTACACTTCAATTGTACTTCATTGGCAATGAAGCACTTTGTGATGTCCCGAAGCAATGAAAGGTATATATAAATGCAAGTGCTTTCTTTTTCTTATTTGTGCACTACAGATGTAAACTTGAATGTTCAATATACCCCAAGCATGAAGCAAGAAAATACCATGCAATTCATCATTCCCTCATGCAGGTGCAGCAAGCAATTTGGAAGGCAAGTGGTACGTTGGTCTTTATTACAAGAGGATTTGAGTACAGGAGTAAAGATGTCTTACTAAAATTATATAGGGCCTTGGTGGGAATGTACCTCATGTATTGTGTACAATTTTGATCTCTTTACCTAAGAAAGGATATACTTGCCATAGAGGGAGTGCAACGAAGGTTCACCAGACTGATTCCTGGGATGGCGGGATTGTCGTATGAGGAGAGATTGAGTATACTAGGCCTGTATTCTCTAGAGTTTAGAAGAATGAGAGGGGATCTCATTGAATCATACAAAATTCTTACAGGGTATATGCAAGGAGGGTGTTTCCCCTGGCTGGGGAGTCTAGAACCAGGGGTCACAGTCTCAGAATAAGGGATAGGCCATTTAGGACTGAGATGAGGAGAAATTTCTTCACTCAGAGGGTGGTGAATCGTTGGAATTTTCTACCCCAGAGTGCTGTGGAGGCTCAGTCATTGAGTACATTCAAAACAGAGATAGATAGATATATTAAGGGCATCAAGGGATATGGGGATGGTGCAGGAAATTGGTGCTGAGATAGAAGATCAGCCATGATCTTGTTGAATAGTGGAGCAGGCTCGAGGGGCCGGATGGCCTGCTCCTGCTTTTATTTCTTATGGTCTCCTTGGACCACCATGTGCAATTTGCTTTATCACAGATCCAATCCAACTCAATAATCTCCAGAAGAAAGATTCAAGATTCTTTACAGTTTCTTCTTATCACCCTAATTCAAAACTTTTGCCAACTATCCACCTTCTATTAGTTGTCATTCTTCCCACCATATTTCCATGATTGCAGCACCTCAGGTACATCAATTTCCATATTCCATGATTAACTTTTCATAAGTGTTAATTGAAACATAACCTTTTCTAGCTAGGATCTAAATAGCCAACACTGCCACCAAGCATTTACAGAGCACCTTAAACATAAGGCAATCCAAAACTAAGAAAAGGATGTCAAACGAAAGAAAACTTCACTTGGGTACCTGAAGGCTGGGTCAAAGAGATGGGTTTTGAGGAAGTTTTTTTTTTAAAAAGGGGGCTGGGAGATGGAGGAATTTAGACATTGTCTATTTTTTATTCATTCATGGGATGTGGGCGTCGCTGGCAAGGCCACCCTAATTGCCCTTACTTGGCGGGGAAATCCTTCCACTGTCAAACTTGAAGCTGGTTAATCTTGTATTTATTCCACTTCTGAGTTTCAAAGTGGACAAGTTGGGGCATTAGGACTGTTGGTGAAATTCAGGGCCAAGGACTCGAGCTTTTTGCAAATAGCAACAAATATCCTCCCAGACCGATCACCAAAAATGTCAGTGTAATCTACTACACCTGAAACATGAACTTATGTTTTCTCCTTACGGATGCTGAAAAATCTGCTGTGCATTTGCAGCATGTTCTGTTTTTTGTCTTTTTTAATCCTAAAACGCATTGACTGGTACATCGGTTCAAGTCCCACAGGTGCTGCAGTGAGCGCCGCCGCACCCCCAAAAAATCAACTCTAAATAGTTAAAGACCTACACAAATATGATCGTCTATCTAGCACTAGATACGACTTCAAAAGATCACACGTAGCAACAAAAAAAACTGTCTCCTTTGCATATTGTTTGCTTTTGACTGCAAAAACACGAAGCAATATGTGTGTGCAAGTTAATGCAATCAGATTCATTTTCAAGTCCAAAAACGTATATTTTAAAAATCCATTGAGCCGCAATCACCATATTCTTTGTAACTAATCAAAGTGATCCTCACCTCACGCTGCAGATCGGCACTTGATTCCTTCATGCACTTAAAAAAAACGGATATTGTATCTCAAACGAATGTGTCCCAAAAAAAAATCCTGGACTTTCCTCAAGGCTTAACGTTGTTCTGCATGCAGGGGAGCCCAAGAGCTGATGGTGCTTCGCGTCCCTTTGGTCCAATTACACATGAAATAGAAAGTCCTCGAGACTCAAAACCCAGGCCGACAGGTGAGGTTGGATCTGCCCAAACTAGTTGCTGTATTTTGCATATTCTGCACACAGGTTCAAAGGCTGGTGCGCCAGTCACCGTTCCCGCGCTGTACTGCCTGTTACTAACCACGTCATTTGTGGTCAATTTCAGGTCGGTTTCTTGCACTGTATCTTTATGCTCCCATTGATACAATTGAGCACCTCTGGGATCTCGATGTAAACGTGTTTTTTTTTATTGTGTACGTGGTGGTGTGACCTAACCCTCCTCCCTTTTTATTTTAATCAAAGTGTTAAACCTACTAAAAAAGCAGAATTATCATTTCGTTGGCGGTCCGGAAAAGTCAACACTCTTTAAATTAATACATTGTAAATCTGAAACAAAAAGGTACGCCGGTGTTTGCGATCAGTTTCTCTATAAATCGACGGAGCTCAGGGGAAATTGGACCGCCTTACGATGGCAGCGGAACTGATTGATCCAGATACCAAATTCGAATCCGTACATTGTATAAAATTCGAGTAGTTCATTGTGAGCCAAGCTGAAGAAAGTCAAGTCTACCCGGGCAGGGGATAGGAAATTATCCACATGAGGTTTGACTCTGGTCACGAATGTAGATTCACTGCGGATAATTTGAACCATCAGATTTTTAAAAATGCAGTGATTTCAATTAGAACATGATGGGCGATTCTGATGAGTGCAGACTGCATTATTCTGTTTCGTGCAGACCATGGTGGGTGTCATAGGACTGAGCCCAAACGAAGCGAACAACTAATAAAATAGCAGGGTCCAAATCATATGTCTGGTAAATTTCAAATAACAATTGTTAAACGTGGTTGAATTGTGCTTGTGGAAAGCTGGAGAGAACCTGCAGACACCGGATGGTCACACCCCATGGTCATCAGGCACTTCATATCTAAGCACGGACAAGCAGTTAGAGAGAACAGTGACTGTAGATTCTATCCTCATTTTCACCCATCTCTTTTTTTTTTCTTTTTTTTTTTCTTTTTTTTATCAGGTGCCTGGTTCTAAATAAATCCATGTCTCCCCTCACCAGCAGGTTCTGCTCTCCACACTGCACCGTCACAGTCTGCAGTGGAGAGAGACATCTCCCCTCAGACACACTGAAATGGGAACCAAAGGGAGGGACTCTCTGGGGCACAGGGGTGGGTTTTACTCTTCTCCATGGAAATCTCTGCCCTCAAAACTGTTGCCAAATATCAGAGCAACAAACCGCTCCAACTAACACCAGCACCAGGAGCAAACCTCTCACTACAAAATCCCCCATGATACCAAACAACTCAACTGTCACTTTACCCACCAACCAGCACCTTTTTTTTTCTTTTTTGTTTTTAGGCCCCCCTTTTATAAGAAGGGGGGGTGTAGGGTGTGCTTAAATACTAAAAACCAAATAAAACGAAACCAGGTATCAAATTAAAATTTTATTTTCACCGTTCAGGATGCACTCCAGCCCCTGCGGTGCCCACCGGTCGCGGAAAGCCTCGAGCGTACCGGCAGACTCCGCGTGCTCCATCTCCAGGGCCACCCGGGCGCGGAGCATTCCGCGGAAGAGAGGCAGACAGTCCGAGCGACCGCCCCCACCGGCCGCACGCAACCTGGACCTGTGGATGGCCACCTTGGACAGGCCCATCTCTCTTTTTCACACACACATCTGTCTCTTGGGTAGAGTACAAATGGAGAGAAGTGAAAAATCAATCAGCACTCTTGAAATTAGTGGCGTACTAGGGGTCCCATCCCACTGTGGTTGCCAACTCTGGTTGGACGTATTCCTGGAGGCTCCATCGCATGACCTCCCACCTCCAACTGGCTCTTTTCCCATCTCCAATATTTTTATATCTAATAAATGAAAGTATTCAAAGAAAATTTAAAAAAGCAATTTTTTTAATGCCCTGGTGATTTTTCTCCTGGATTGCTCACAGTACTGTTCTGGAGATTAATCTTTCATTACTGGAGATTCCGGGACGAACCTGGAGAGTTGGCAACCTTAGTTCCAACTTAGAGACCAGCGGCAGAGGAGGAGCCTTTCTCTCTCCCACAGAGCGGTCGGCAGCGGGGAAGGAGGAGCGGACCTGGTGGGAGCGGCGGCGAGTCGATAAAGGGAGCAGCGGAGGCCTGAGGGACTTAACTCCTGGACCTAAGATAAATAAGAAGCAAAAAGTAATCCAAGTGGGACGTCACCAAGGAAGAGGTAAGTGATTGGCTGGTGAGTATTTTCCTGCTGAATTTGTCTAAAGTTAGAGTTTGTGGATTCTCGGGTCTCTGTTGTGTAGTGGGGGACTGCTGTTCAGCAAGGGCCCTTGAGTATACCTTTTAATTGAAGTGAAATTGGTGGGATTCATTTAATTTGAATTAATTAGTTAAAGGGTAAGTCATGTCAGGACAGCCCAGCCCCGTGTTATGCTCTTCCTGCTCTATGTGGGAAATCAGGGACCCTTCCGGTGTCCCTGACGACCATGTGTGCGGGAAATGTATCCAGCTGAAGCTACTGACAAACTGCATTGCGGCACTGGAGCTGCGGATGGATTCATTATGGAGCATTCGCGATGCTGAGAACGTCGTGGATAGCACGATTAGTGAGATGGTCACACCGCAGGTAAAGGTTGTACAGGCAGGAAGTAATTGGGTGACCACCAGGCGGAGTAAGAGGAGCAGGCAGGCACTGCAGGGGTCCCCTGTGGCCGTCCCCCTCTCAAACAAATATACTGCTTTGGATATTGTTGAGGGGGATGACTTATCAGGGGAAGGCAGCAGCAGCCAACTTCCTGGCACCAGGGGTAGCTCTGCTGCACAGGCTGGGAGGAAAAAGAGTGGAAGAGCTATAGTGGGAGGGGATTCTATCGTAAGGGGAACAGACAGGCGTTTCTGTGGCCGTAAACGTGACTCCAGGATGGTGTGTTGCCTCCCTGGTGCCAGGGTCATGGATGTCACTGAGCGGCTACAGGGCATTCTCAAGGCGGAGGGTGAGCAGGCAGAGGTCGTGGTCCACATTGGGACCAACGACATAGGTAGGAAGGGAGAGGAGGTCCTGCATCAAGAATTTAGGGAGCTAGGTAGCAGATTAAAGAGCAGGACCTCAAAGGTTGTAATCTCTGGATTACTCCCAGTGCCACGGGCTAGTGAGTATAGAAATAGGAGGATAGAACAGATGAATGCGTGGCTAAAGAGTTGGTGCAGGAGGGAGGGTTTCAGTTTCCTGGATCACTGGGCCTGCTTCTGGGGAAGGTGGGACTTGTACAAGTCGGACGGGTTGCACCTGAACCAGAGCGGGACAAATATCCTTGCGGGGAGGTTTGCTAGCACTGTTGGGGGGGGTTTAAACTAACTTGGCAGGGGGATGGGATACAGAGTGGAGCTACAATAGGGGGTGATGTGCAGCCAAATATAGAGAAAAAAACAAGTCAGCTTGGAAGACAGGGCAAATATGTGAGGGCAAGGCTGGATGGCATCTATTTTAATGCAAGGAGTCTTGCGAATAAGGTGGATGAACTGAAGGTGTTGATAAACACATGGGAGTATGATATTGTTGCTGTCACAGAGACATGGTTGAGGGAGGGGCAAGACTGGCAGCTCAATATTCCGGGGTACAGAATCTTCAGGCGAGACAGAGGGGGAGGTATAAGAGGAGGGGGGTCGCAATATTAATTAAAGAATCAATTACTGCCATAAGGAGGGATGATATATTAGCAGGTTCCTCTAATGAGGCCATATGGGTGGAGCTTAAAAACAAAAAGGGGGCAAGCACTTTGATGGGAGTGTACTATAGGCCCCCAAACAGTCAGGGGGAGATAGAGGAACAGATATGTAGGCAAATCTCAGAAAATTGTGCAAATAATAGGGTAATAATAGTGGGGGATTTTAACTTCCCCAATATGAACTGGGATACTCAGAGTGTAAAAGGCTTAGAGGGTACAAAATTCTTAACGTGCATCCAGGAGAGCTTTTTGAGCCAGCATGTAGAAAGTCCTACAAGAGAGGGGGCGGTACTGGACCTAATTCTAGGGAATGTGGCCGGCAAAGTGGAAGAAGTGCTAGTAGGTGAGCACTTTGGTGACAGTGACCATAATTTGGTGAGATTTAAGGTGGTCATGGAAAAGGACAGGGAGGGGCCGGAAATAAAGGTTCTAAATTGGGGGAAGGCCGATTTTAATAGGATAAGGCAGGATCTGGCCAAAATGGACTGGGATCAGCTGCTTGTAGGAAAATCCGCATCGGAGCAATGGGAGTCTTTCAGAAGGGAGATTGAGACCATACAATGGCAACATGTTCCCGTAAAGGTCAAGGGTGGTTCCAAGAACTCCAGGCAACCTTGGATGTCAGGGGATATACGAGGATGGATTAGGAAAAAAAAGGAGGGCTTTTGGCAGATACAAAAGGCTAAAGACGGAGGAAGCCCTAGAGGAGTACAAAAAGTGCAGGGGGATACTTAAAAAAGAAATTAGGAGATCAAGGAGGGGCCATGAAATAACACTGGCGAGCAAAATAAAGGAAAATCCTAAGATGTTTTATAAGTATATTAAGGGTAAGAGGATGACTAGGGAAAAAATAGGGCCCATTAGGGACAAAAATGGCAATCTGTGTGTGGAGCCGGCAGATGTAGGAGGGGTTCTAAATGAATTTTTTGCATCTGTTTTCACTATGGAGAAGGACGATGTAGACATAAAAATACGGCAGGGGGACTGTGATATACTCGAACATATTAACATCGAGCGGGAGGAAGTATTGGCGGTTTTAGCAGGCCTAAAAATGGATAAATCCCCAGGCCCGGACAAAATGTATCCCAGGCTACTGTGTGAGGCAAAGGAGGAGATTGCGGGGGCTCTAACACATATATTCAGAACCTCTCTGGCCACAGGGGATGTGCCAGAGGACTGGAGAACCGCTAATGTAGTACCATTATTCAAGAAGAGGAGTAGGGAAAAACCGGGGAACTACAGGCCAGTGAGCCTAACATCAGTGGTAGGAAAATTCTGAAGGACAAAATTAGTCTCCACTTGGAGAAGCAAGGATTAATCAGGGATAGTCAACATGGCTTTGTCAAGGGAAGATCATGTCTGACTAATTTGATTGAATTTTTTGAGGGGGTGACTAGGCGTGTGGATGAGGGTAACGCAGTGGATGTGGTATACATGGATTTCAGTAAGGCCTTCGATAAAGTCCCCCACAGGAGACTGGTCAAGAAGGTACGAGCCCATGGAATCCAGGGTGCCTTGGCACTTTGGATACAAAACTGGCTTAGTGGCAGAAGGCAGAGGGTGATGGTCGAAGGTTGTTTTTGTGACTGGAAGCCTGTGGCCAGTGGGGTACCACAGGGATCGGTGCTGGGTCCCTTGCTGTTTGTGGTCTACATTAATGACTTGGATATGAATGTAAAAGGTATGATCAGTAAGTTCGCTGATGATACAAAAATTGGTAGGGTGGTAAATAGCGAGGAGGATAGCCTCAGTCTGCAGGACGATATAGATGGGTTGGTCAGATGGGCGGAACAGTGGCAAATGGAATTTAATCCGGAAAAGTGCGAGGTGATGCACTTTGGAGGGACTAACAAGGCAAGGGAATACACAATGAATGGGAGGACCCTAGGCAAGACAGAGGGTCAGAGGGATCTTGGTGTGCAAGTTCACAGATCCCTGAAGGCGGCGGAACAGGTAGATAAGGTGGTAAAGAAGGCATATGGGATACTTGCCTTTATTAGCCGAGGCATAGAATATAAGAGCAAGGAGGTTATGATGGAGCTGTATAAAACACTGGTTAGGCCACAGCTGGAGTACTGTGTGCAGTTCTGGTCGCCACACTACAGGAAGGATGTGATCGCTTTGGAGAGGGTGCAGAGGAGATTCACCAGGATGTTACCAGGGCTGGAGCGCTTCAGCTATGATGAGAGACTGGGAAGATTGGCTTTGTTTTCCTTGGAGCAGAGGAAGCTGAGGGGTGACATGATTGAGGTGTACAAAATTATGAGGGGCACAGATAGGATGGATACTAAGGAGCTTTTTCCCTTTGTTGAGGGTTCTATAACAAGGGGGCATAGATTCAAGGTAAAAGGCGGGAGGTTTAGAGGGGATTTGAGAAAGAACTTTTTCACCCAGAGGGTGGTTGGAGTCTGGAGCTCACTGCCTGAAAGGGTTGTGGAGGCAGGAACCCTCACAACATTCAAGAAGTGGAGATGCCGGTGATGGACTGGGGTTGACAATTGTAAACAATTTTACAACACCAAGTTATAGTCCAGCAATTTTATTTTAAATTCACAAGCTTTCGGAGGCTTCCTCCTTCGTCAGGTGAACGATGTGAAAATGAAATCCTCGAAATGAAATCGCATTTATAATTCACAGAACAATGCTTGGTGATTACAGACAGTTTTTTCAACTGCCCGTTGCCAAGGCAATCAGTGTGCAGACAGACAGGTGTTGCCTGCCAGGTCTCACAGAATATACAAATCACCAAACAAAAACAACAAACAAAAAAAAACAGAGATAGAGAGGTAGAAACATAGAAAAGACAGCAACTGACCAGTTATATTAAAAACAGATAACATTTGTTCGCTGGTGGGGTAACGGGTAGCGTGACATGAACCCAAGATCCCGGTTGAGGCCGTCCTCATGGGTGCGGAACTTGGCTATCAATTTCTGCTCGACGATTTTGCGTTGTCATGTGTCTCGAAGGCCGCCTTGGAGTACGCTTACCCGAAGGTCGGTGGATGAATGTCCATGACTGCTGAAGTGTTCCCCGACTGGGAGGGAACCCTCCTGTTTGGCGATTGTTGCGCGGTGTCTGTTCATCCGTTGTCGCAGCGTCTGCATGGTCTCGCCAATGTACCATGCTCTGGGGCATCCTTTCCTGCAACGTATGAGGTAGACAACGTTGGCCGAGTCACAGGAGTATGAACCATGCACCTGGTGGGTGGTGTCCTCTCGTGTGATGGTGGTATCTGTGTCGATGATCTGGCATGTCTTGCAGAGGTTACCGTGGCAGGGTTGTGTGGTGTCGTGGACGCTGTTCTCTTGAAAGCTAGGTAATTTGCTGCGAACGATGGTCTGTTTGAGGTTGGGTGGCTGTTTAAAGGCGAGTAGTGGAGGTGTGGGGATGGCCATAGCGAGGTGTTTGTCCTCATTGATGACATGTTGAAGGCTGCGGAGAACATGGCGTAGTTTCTCCGCTCCGGGGAAGTACTGGACGACAAAGGGTACTCTGTTGGTTGCGTCCCGTGTTAGTCTCCTGAGGAGGTCTATGCGATTTTTGCTGTGGCCCGTCGGAACTGTCGATCGATGAGTCGAGCGTCATAGCCCGTTCTTACGAGGGCGTCTTTCAGCGTCTGTAGGTGTCCATTGCGTTCCTCCTCGTCTGAGCAGACCCTGTGTATTCGCAGGGCCTGTCCATAGGGGATGGCCTCTTTGACGTGGTTAGGGTGGAAGCTGGAAAAGTGGAGCATCGTGAGGTTGTCCGTGGGCTTGCGGTAGAGTGAGGTGCTGAGGTGCCCGTCTTTGATGGAGATTCGTGTCCAAGAAAGAAACTGATTCTGAGGAGTAGTCCATGGTGAGCTTGATGGTGGGATGGAACTTGTTGATGTTATCGTGTAGTCTCTTTAGTGATTCCTTGCCGTGGGTCAACACCAACAACAGCCAATCTCCGGACGCCATCCTACAACTCATCCGCTTCATCCTGGATCACAATGTCTTCACCTTCGATAACCAGTTCTTTACCCAAACACACGGAACAGCCATGGGGACCAAATTCGCACCCCAATACGCCAACATTTTCATGCACAAGTTCGAGCAGGACTTCTTCACTGCACAAGACCTCCAACCAACACTATACACCAGATACATCGACGACATTTTCTTTCTATGGACCCACGGCAAGGAATCACTAAAGAGACTACACGATAACATCAACAAGTTCCATCCCACCATCAAGCTCACCATGGACTACTCCTCAGAATCAGTTTCTTTCTTGGACACGAATCTCCATCAAAGACGGGCACCTCAGCACCTCACTCTACCGCAAGCCCACGGACAACCTCACGATGCTCCACTTTTCCAGCTTCCACCCTAACCATGTCAAAGAGGCCATCCTCTATGGACAGGCCCTGCGAATACACAGGGTCTGCTCAGACGAGGAGGAACGCGATGGACACCGACAGACGCTGAAAGACGCCCTAGTAAGAACGGGATATGACGCTCGACTCATCGATCGACAGTTCCGACGGGCCACAGCAAAAAATCGCATAGACCTCCTCAGGAGACTAACACGGGACGCAACCAACAGAGTACCCTTTGTCGTCCAGTACTTCCCCGGAGCGGAGAAACTACGCCATGTTCTCCGCAGCCTTCAACATGTCATCAATGAGGACAAACACCTCGCTATGGCCATCCCCACACCTCCACTACTCGCCTTTAAACAGCCACCCAACCTCAAACAGACCATCGTTCGCAGCAAATTACCTAGCTTTCAAGAGAACAGCGTCCACGACACCACACAACCCTGCCACGGTAACCTCTGCAAGACATGCCAGATCATCGACACAGATACCACCATCACACGAGAGGACACCACCCACCAGGTGCATGGATCATACTCCTGTGACTCGGCCAACGTTGTCTACCTCATACGTTGCAGGAAAGGATGCCCCAGAGCATGGTACATTGGCGAGACCATGCAGACGCTGCGACAACGGATGAACGGACACCGCGCAACAATCGCCAAACAGGAGGGTTCCCTCCCAGTCGGGGAACACTTCAGCAGTCATGGGCATTCATCCACCGACCTTCGGGTAAGTGTACTCCAAGGCGGCCTTCGAGACACACGACAACGCAAAATCGTCGAGCAGAAATTGATAGCCAAGTTCCGCACCCATGAGGACGGCCTCAACCGGGATCTTGGGTTCATGTCACGCTACACGTTACCCCACCAGCGAACAAATGTTATCTGTTTTTAATATAACGGGTCAGTTGCTGTCTTTTCTATGTTTCTACCTCTCTATCTCTGTTTTTTTTTGTTTGTTGTTTTTTTTTGATGATTTGTATATTCTGTGAGACCTGGCAGGTAACACCTGTCTGTCTGCACACTGATTGCCTTGGCAACGGGCAGTTGAAAAAACTGTCCGTACTCACCAAGCATTGTTCTGTGAATTATAAATGCGATTTCATTTCGAGGATTTCATTTTCACATCGTTCACCTGACGAAGGAGGAAGCCTCCGAAAGCTTGTGAATTTAAAATAAAATTGCTGGACTATAACTTGGTGTTGTAAAATTGTTTACAACATTCAAGAAGCATTTGGATGAGCACTTGAAATGCCATAGCATACAAGGCTACGGACCAAATGCTGGAATATGGGATTAGATTCGACAGGGCTTGATGGCCGGCGCGGACATGATGGGCCGAAGGGCCTCTATCCATGCTGTATAACTCTATGACTCTATGACTCTATGATACCACAGCACAACTGGATATAAGATGCCTAAATTGACTTGCATGGAGTCTCAGAGTCTAGCTTCATAGGACTTCATTGTACTCTGGCTGACACTGCAACCAACATGGATATTGTTTTGCAACCCCTGTGCACGTTGGTTTACCCAACATGATAGCTGGGATTCAGTACACTCTGGACTCTAATTTATCCAACACTTGGGATAATTCCCACTGTCAGTGCTGCGAGCTGGATTAGCATAGATTCAGGATGACATATAGACAGGCCACACCAGTTGGGGGACTACATGTGGACTGGTCAAACTGCAGTACAGTTAGTCCAGTGGCAGTTGCAGAAGTGGGTATATTGTATAAAGTCTGTGCAGCAGGAGGAATAAGTATCCCAGAAGCTGAGGCATCAGCATACAATTCAGTGCAGTCATATGATGGATGAAAGTCGATGGATGTCTTTGCGAATGGAAATCCGTTTCCAGTGGTGTGCCACAGGGCTCAGTGTTGGGTCCCTTGCTGTTTGTGGTATATATTAATGATTTGGACTTGAATGTAGGGGGCATGATTGGCAAATTTGCAGACGACACAAAAATTGGCCGTGTAGTTGATAGTGAAGAGGATAGCTGTAGACTCCAAGAAGATATCAATGGGTTGGTGGAGTGGGCGGAAAAGTGGCAAATGGAGTTCAACCCGGATAAGTGTGAGGTAACGCACTTAGGGAGGGCAAACAGTAAAAGGAAATACGTAGTAAATGGGAATATATTGAGAGGGCTGGAGGAAGTCAGAGACCTTGGAGTGCATGTGCACAGGTCCCTGAAGATAAGGTTGTGAAGAAGGCATACGGAATTCTCTCCGTTATTAGCTGAGGTATAGAATACAAAAGCAGGGATGTAATGATGGAACTGTATAAAACGCTGGTAAGGCCACAACTGGTTCTGGTCACCACATTACAGGAAGGACGTAATTGCTCTAGAGAGAGCGCAGAGAAGATTTACAAAAATGTTGCCAGGGCTTGAAAATTGCAGCTACGAGGAGAGATTGGATAGGCTGGGGTTGTTTTCCTTGGAGCAGAGGAGGCTGAGGGGTCACCTGATTGAGGTGTACAAAATTATGAGGGGCCCAGATAGAGTAGTCAGGAAGTACCTGGTTCCCCTAGCGAAGAGTTCAAGAACTAGAGGATATAGATTTAAGCTGATTGGCGGAAGGAGGGGACATGAGGAAAAACCTTTTTACCCAGAGGGTGGTGGGTGTATGGAATTCGCTGCCTGAATTGGTGGTAGAGGCAAGGACCCTCAACTCTTTTAAAAAGTACCTGGACCTGCACCTAAAGTGCTGTAAGCTGCAGGGCTACAGACCGGATGCTGGAAGGTGGGATTAGAAAGAGCACCTGGTTGTTCTTCGAGCTGGCGCGGACACAATAGGCCGAATGGCCCCCTTCTGAGCTGTATCTTTTCTATGGTTCTATGGTTCTATATATTGCCAATACTGCAGTTGATGCATCAAAAATATAACACACTGGGATTATTACAACTTCGGATCTTGATAGTCCTGTAATGCATACCTCTTTCAATTACACATAAAATACTTTAAGGGAATAGTTGCTACATAGCTTGGGAATCAGTGCTTTCTAGTCTTGTTAAGTCTTGCTAGTCTTGCCCACAGACGAGCCCTGTAAGTGAAGAAGCATTTTTGGTTATTTTAATTACTACTGAATGAACTCAATGACTTGTCATTGATGGGATTTAACTGTAGATTTAACTTTCCTCTTAAATAATAACACTTCTTGTACTACAATGGCAGAATATATTTCATAATATTAATTAGCATCAATTTTTATTTGCATATTTGTGCCCTATTTCAAAAAGTTGAGTATGTTCTTTCAAGTTTCTACATTTTTTGACAAACATTAATGAAATATTTGAGGGGAGAGTAAGTCTCCTTAAGACTGCAGTAGTTTCACAATCAAAGTGTTACAATACCACATTAAAGAAAGCAATTATTGAAAGCTGCACCTTTACTATATTTAATGTTTGTGATTGTTATTGTGGAATGCACAAAACATTTTCAAATTAAACCAACATGGATCTCGTGTCTAGTTCTAGGAAACCATCACATGAAACAGCTTTCATTTAATCACTTCTACAAACAAGTGTAGTTGTTCCCTCCATTACAACAGTGACTGCATTTCAAAAGTACTTCATTGCATGTAAAATGCTTTGGGGCATCCTGAGGTCGTGAAAGGGACTATATAACTGCAAGTTCTTTCTTTCTTGAAAGTATTTTTAAACTATCTTTAGTTCAACTAAGATGAAAGTTATAATTAAGGAATTGCTGTCATATTTATTGTAGAGAGTTGGCAGAAAATTCATTATGATGTTCAAACAGATTTTTTTTAAAAATGGGTTCTCTGAAGCCAGAAATATGTTAATTAGTGCACCGCATTCTTTTCATTTTTGAGGAATTACAACTTTGATGAGCTTGCATGAAACTTGCATTTGGGAGTGTGAACTGTCTTGATTAAGGTTAAGTAGGTCTGAAAACTAGCCATCAAATAATTATATAAAATGTTACGCTGTCCCACATTTGAACTGTTAGTGCTGAAATCCAAAAAAGTATTTTCTCAGATTTGCTTCATCTTCTTCAGCACAATAAAAAGATTAGCTTAAAGGAAAATACTACAGATGCTGGAAATCTGAAATAAAAGCGGAAAATGCTGGAAACACTCAGAAGGTGAGTCAGCATCTGTGGAGAGGGGAAGGCAGGATTAACATTACAGGTCGCTTCGTAGTAAAATAATTTCAATGTAAAGATGTTATTACAGCTTTACTTTAAAACCGCTTTACCATGGAAATCAAAATAGATTCGGGTAGATGGGTGCCATTAAAAACCTCACTTACATTTTAAATAAGGCCTCTAAAGGTTATTTTGTCTTGAGAAGTTATATAGCCTCATATTTCTGGGTGGCACACATAGCAATGAGACAGAACACCGGTGATTCATTCCCACAGAGTGGAATAGATGTAGCTTTACCCAGATCCCAATCTGAGTAGTTGGAGGGTGCTGTGTCTCTTTGCAGAGTGAAATCAGGTGCATCAAAACCAGGGCAGGGGGAGGAGGTGTAATATCATGCTGGATGGTACCTGGCAACTCTGGCTGCTGGCTATAGAGGCTCAAAGAGTAGCCTGTGTGCACTGAACTTTGCTTGCAATCATCCAAACGTAAGTAAAATTATTAGTGTTACTGAAAAAGTGAGTGTCTTGTCAGCTGTTCAATAATATTCGAATATCCAAAACTTCAAAGACAGTTTTTAAAATTAAAGTTGGCTTTGCACCAGTTGCAATTATAGTGCAATTATAGTACAGCTTCTTTGAAGCTGAAACAGACTGACCACTGGACAGTCCTTGTGGAGACAAAGTCCCGTCTTCACACTAAGGACACCATCCAACGTGTTGTGTGGCACTATCACCATGCTAAATGGGGTAGATTCAGAACAGATCTAGCAGCTCAAAACTGGGCATCCATGAGGCACTGTGGGCCATCAGCAGCAGCAAAATTGTATTCCAGCACAATTTATTCCTCACTCTACCATTACCAACAAGATAGGGGATCAACCCTGGCTCAATGAGGAGAGTAGAAGAGCATGCCAGGAGCAGCACCAGGCGTACCGAAAAATAAGGTGCCAACCTGGTGAAGCTACAACACAGGACTACATGCATGCGAAACAGCGGAAGCAACATGCTATGGACAGAGCTAAGCGATTCCACAACCAACGGATCAGATCAAAGCTCTGCAGTCCTGCCACATCCAGTCGTGAATGGTGGTGGACAATTAAACAACTAACGGGAGGAGGAGGCTCTGTGAACATCCCCATCCTCAACGATGGCAGAGTCCAGCACGTGAGTGCAAAAGACAAGGCTGAAGCGTTTGCAACCATCTTCAGCCAAAAGTGCCGAGTGGATGATCCATCTCGGCCTCCTCCCAATATCCCCACCATCGGAGAAGCCAGTGTTCAGCCAATTTGATTCACTCCACTCAACAATGTGGAAAATTGCCCGGGTGTGTCCTTTCCACAAAAAGCAGGACAAATCCAATCCGGCCAATTACCGCCCCATCAGTCTACTCTCAATCATCAGCAAAGTGATGAAAGGTGTCGTTGACAGTGCTATCAAGCAGCACTTACTCACCAATAACCTGCTCACCGATGCTCAGTTTGGGTTCTGCCAGGACCACTCGGCTCCAGACCTCATTACAGCCTTGGTCCAACCATGGACAAAAGAGCTGAATTCCAGAGGTGAGGTGAGAGTGACCGCCCTTGACATCAAGGCAGCATTTGACCGAGTGTGGCACAAAGGAGCCCTATGAAATTGAAGTCAATGGGAATCAGTGGGAAAACTCTCCAGTGGCTGGAGTGATACCCAGCACAAAAGAAGATGGTAGTGGTTGTTGGAGGCCAATCATCTCAGCCCCAGGATATTGCTGCAGGAGGTCCTCAGGGCAGTGTCCTTGGCCCAACCATCTTCAGCTGCTTCATCAATGACCTTCCCTCCATTATAAGGTCAGAAATGGAGATGTTCGCTGATGATTGCACAGTGTTCAGTTCCATTTGCCACCTCTCAGATAATGAAGCAGTCCGTGCCCATATGCAACAAGACCTGGACAACATCCAGGCTTGGGCTGATAAGTGGCAAGTAACATTCGTGCCATACAAGTGCCAGGCAATTACCATCTCCAACAAGAGAGAGTCTAACCACCTCCCCTTGACATTCAACAGCATTACCATCACCAAATCCCCCACCATCAACATCCTGGGGGTCATCACTGACCAGAAACTTAACTGGACCAGCCACACAAATACTGTGGCTACAAGAGCAGGTCAGAGGCTGGATATTCTGTGGTGAGTGGCTTCCCTCCTGACTCCCCAAAGCCTTTCCACCATCTACAAGGCACAAGTTAGGAGTGTGATGGAATACTCTCCACGTGCCTGGATGAGTGCAGCTCCAACAACACTCAAGAAGCTTGACACCATCCAGGACAAAGCATCCCACTTGATTGGTACCCCATCCACCACCCTAAACATTCACTCCCTTCACCACTGGCGCATCGTGGCTGCAGTGTGTACCATGTATAGGATGCACTGCCGCAACTCACCAAGGCTTCTTTGACTGCACCTCCTAAACCCGCAACCTCTACCACCTAGAAGGACAAGGGCAGCAGGCACATGGGAACAACACCACCTGCACATTCCCCTCCAAATCACACACCATCCCGAATTGGAAATATATCGCCGTTCCTTCATCATCGCTGGGTCAAAATCCCTAAACTCCCAACCTAACAGCACTGTGGGAGAACCTTCACCACACGGACTGCAGCAGTTCAAGAAGGCGGCTCACCACCACCTTCTCTAGGGCAATTAGGGATGGGAAATAAATGTTGGCCTTGCCAGCAACGCCCATATCCCATGAACGAATAAAAAAAAACCTACCTCCTGTAGGCAGTCTCACTCCTAAGGCCGCATCCCAAACTAATGCTGGTTTAGTTGCGGTCACACTGTACATCTTGAGTCATTGAAACTATTTCACAGTGACCTAAAATGTAAAGGGTAACTGGCCTATTATTGGAGGCAGGAAGGAATGGAGAGCACAGCAGCTGTAACACTGTTTGCATCTATTACTAAAGGCTTCTCAACACTGTAACAACACCAACTATGTAAAAGCATATAAATATATAATTACAGCGCAGTTAATGCTTGCTGCTACATGCTTGTACATTCCAACTTTAACTAAAGTGTTATCAAAATGCCCTATTGTGGTTTTGATATAAAACTGTATTATGCCATCAGGATAATTTTACAACTCAGATTTTGTATAAACCACCAGGAAAAATTATATGCTTTATAAAAATCAATTAGAAACTCAGCAAGGGATTAAATGATATATAATTCATATTTAGAGCATCTTATGAAACCGAACACTATCGAGCATAATGAATATAGGCTCTGGTGAAGATTTTTTTTAAAAGGCATATTTCTAATCCAGTAGTTAAAAAATTTTCCCTCCAGCTTATTTTTTCAGTCTAAAATCTCAAGCATCTAGTGTGAGAATTGAAATGTTCCAGTTCAGTAAATTTCAAGTTGCATTCATTTCAGTTCTTTACTATAACATAAAACCCAAGCTACTAAAGTAAAATAATTCTATAAGAAAATAAAAAGGGATCATCACTTTACCTGTGTTCACATTGTTGTGCCTTTTGTTCCACTTTTATTCCCTCTCTGTTTAAATTTTAAATTGACTATTCCTCCTTTTTCTAATATTGCTCTATTCTAATTTTTTTTCCATTTCAATTTGTGAAATTAAATAGCTTTCACCATTTTTTAAGCACTCTGCTTCTACCATCTATTTTGGAGGTGGGAGGGGAGTAAGTTTTTTTTTATAAGGGGGTGTTTATTGGCTAAAAACCAGCTTGCCGCCTCTCTGAAGGACAACTTTGTAACATCAACATAACCAGGTCAATCTTTGACACTACAATGCTTCTCCTCAACTGATAGGGCTCCTGCCAAGCATATACTCATCAGCTGCCCCACAGATTGATAGCGTCCGGATCAATAAACTTACCTGCACCCCCTGAATTTTTAATAGAGTGGGCTTACTGCCTCACCCCAGAGTCCTCCATTATCATCGGGCCCTTCTTCTCTCCGGTCCAAGTGACCGAGATCAAATGGATAGGAGATTCAAATGCATCCCCACTGATTGAGAGTCTGTCCTGAACCAATGGAGTATCTGGGACACTCAGCTACACTAAGCCTGTTAAGTACTTTTTGAAGTTGTAATGTAGGAAACGTGGCAGCCAATTTGCGCACAGCAAGGTCCCACAAATAGTAAGGAGATAATAACTAGATAATCTGTTTTAGTGATGTTGGCTAACAGATAAATATTGACCGTGACACCGGGAAGAACTCCTTTACTCTTCTTCGAATTAGTGCCATGGGATCTTTTACATCCACCTGAGAGGGCAAACAGGGCCTTGGTTTAACGTCTCATCCATCTAACTGTGCAGCAATCCCTCGGTACTGCACTGAAGTGTCAGCTTGGATTATGTGTTCAAGTCTAATAACAAGGATGAACACCTATTCCAAGGATATTACTGGGACTATCACACATAGTACAGATAAAATAACACACCACAATACAAGATTATCAAAATCTGTAGTAGTTTTGGCTGGTTTTCTCCCCTCTGCTGAAGGCAGTGATTCCTTGGTGGGGTACAATTCCACAGGGACCAGTAGCACTCTAGTACCTCACTTTAGTGGCTATTATTGATATGTGATCCTTAGCGGTGGTTAGCAGCAGGCATTTTGACTGCTAGGGAGAAGGAGGGGGGTGGGGAGGGCATCATAGCCAAACTGACGACCCTCAGTCCACAGATGTCCTCTTCCAGTAGTGATCGCTAGATAATGATTAAACATGGGAACCGTAGTCAATTTTCTCCTCCCTAACATTAAGACCCATGAGGTACCCTTGCAGCAATCAGTTAACTCAGCACAGATCGGGAATTGAATCTAGGACCTTTCCGGTCTGTATAGTTGAATCTAGGACCTTTCTGGTCATTCAGGTGTGCAATGGCTGAGTCATTTGCAAGGCCACAATGAGGAACGATCAGCCTAGTTCCTTTTTAACAAATTATTTTTTTGTAAACTCTGTGCAAAAGTAAATTTGAAATACAAGATATCCATGTAAGTGAGAGATGAGCCAATCACTCTGTTGTGAAGGACAAAAGCAGAGTTCCCTCTCACTGAGGTGGTGCAGCAGCCAACAGGGAGCTTTTTGTGAGTATAAGGCGGCAGCTTCTCTCCACTCTTCCCCTCTCCCCCCGTTATCTGAACTCTCCCCCTTAGTAATATTTAGAACCTTTGCTGTGTCTTTCCTATTCATTGTCTAGATTGTGTTGGCCAAGTTCACCTTTATTTTAAATTGTGTACTTATTTACTTCAGTAATCTGCAACCTGCACTAGTTGCTTACCATGGTGCCCAAGTATTGGGGTGGGCTTTAATCTCAAGGAACCCAAAGGTTCAATTCCCTAGAAGTTGATTATTAATCTTCACGGTTGCAAAGAAACAATATTCTTCCCAACACTTACCACAACCTTGGTTATCAGGTTATTCAGATTGAACGGCTCTTGGGTACGCTATAAGCTACCAACCTACGTGTATGATGCTTTGTTGTCCCAATTCGCCATCAGAAATAAAAGATATTGGTTAGCAATGGGTGACCTTTGCAAAGTGAATGGTAGGAGGTAGTATGGGGCTGACAAGTGTCCTCGATTAGAACCAGTTCAATTTTTATCAATTTTGTTTTTGAGAGGGAAAAAGAGAGCTGCTAAGGGAGTTAATTTTGAATTGTAGAAAATGAATGGTGGTGAAGGCGATGGTGGTGGTGGGTAGGGAGGAGGGAAAAACATTCATTTTCAAAGTCATGAAGTCGAATCAGTGGGGTGCATATGGGCTCTTAATATTAAGCTAAAAGAGCATCATGGAAACTAAGCTTAAAAAAAAGTTACTTCCCATTTAAAATTGGCTTATGGAACAGAATGTTATCTAGCACAGTAAATGTGAACTCAGCTGAAGTATTCAATTAAAAAAGACACATTCCTGATTCAACAGGAAGCAATAAAAGGATATGGGATACGAGATTTGTCCCAAGGCAAAATTGAGAATGAAAAATATAGTCTGAGTAGATTCTGTTCATGGAACTAAAACAAAAGGGTGAAGAAAGATAGGTTGAATGCCTTTTTTCATTCCTTTTTTATATTTTTATAGCAAGAGTACATCTGATCTGCCACATGGAAGGAACAAACCCCTATTGAGTTTCCCATAACAAAGCGCAGTATAGGCTGGGTAGACTTCACTCCGCTGCACAGAAACAACGTCATTATGGTTCTGATAAAAAAAATCTGGGGATAATAAGCAATGGAAATGAACAACCAGAGATACATTAAAAGCATAATATTATACTCTTCTCAACTAGTAGATGGGCTGTCGGCAGTGATCTACCCTGCACACTCAACATGATTATTTCATCTCTCTCCAATTTTTTCTTCCCCTCAAGTTGCCAACTTATGCTGGTGTATGGTACCATGGACAATGGTGCCCATTAGTAGCTCACTCAAGCTCCCTGCGTCAATGTAAGTGAAGATTGGTAGGCTATTTGATGATTGAGTTCCTCATAGCCAAGCCCGATTCCATCCTTATTCAATGTCCACGTATGCACATTTTCCAAAAGTCACCAGATAGTGGTCAGAAACAGGGAATCCTAACTGATATTTCCCCCTCTAGCCCTGTGGCACTAAAGCCAATGTATTACCCCTAATACAATCCCAGTGGGTATCAACAAATTCTGCACAGCTTGGTCTTTGAATCTGAGCCCTTCCTGGTGTGTATAGCTCAGTTCCATTCTGGATAGTCTCTGTATTAGCAGTGCCGTTGGGAGGAACTAGTGGGTTTATGGACTCATGACATGGTTTCATTCCATTGTCACACTATTTGCACAAGTTGTTGTGAAGGAATTGTGGAACTCTTGACACACAGAGTCAGTGTGGTCGTTGTCTGGACTTAGCCTACTCTAAATCTGTATGTAGGAGAATTAATCAGTGTCTAGGGTGCTCGCAGATATTTTTTGCTGAGTGGCCAACCCACTGTAATCGTGGAGGCGATAGTGGTGGTGGGACGGGGAGGGAAAAACATTCATTTTGAAAGGTATGAAGTCAAATCAGTGGGGTGCATATGGGCTCTTAATGTTAATCTAAAAGAGCATCATGGAAACTAAGCTTAAAAAAAAAGTTACTTCCCATTTAAAATTGGCTTATGGAACAGAATGTTATCTAGAACAATAAATGTGAACTCAGCTGAAGTATTCAATTAAAAAAACACATTCCAGATTCAACAAATGTATTCATTTTATACATTGAGATATATTCTTTGACTCTTGGTATGAAATGACCTTGCATATACATTTATCTGAAAACTGAAAGGAGCCCTGGTGCACTAAGGGTTTAAAGCTTTTGAAAATGTCTTGTTAAGTGCATGCCTTCTAATGGATTCCAATCCAAGAGTCCCAAGTTTTTTTTTGGATCAAGACCGCAGTATTTCGGGAGCCAAACTTCAAGAGTTATCTCTAACTACTTCCAGTTCTGATGAAAGGTCATCGACCTGAAACGTTAACACTTTTTTTCTCCATAAATGCTGCCTGACATGCTGAGTGAATCCAGCATTTTCTGTTTTTATTTCTTGGATCTGTACCACTGGTTCTGGAATTCTATATATGCCAGAAAAACATATGTTTTCAATTTATAATCTCATTTTTCATATAATCTCAAAAATGCCAATCAAGTTTTCACTTGGTCTTCTCTTCCCAAGTCTCAAGGTACAGAATTGCTCTCCATGGCTTATTCCTTTAAAGTTCTAATATTAATCTTGTAGCTCTTGCCTGAACTCCCTCCAATAACATGCCATCTCTTTTTGAAGAACAAAAACTGGATGATGGTCTAAATGTGGTCTCTCCTGGTTGCCCACAACTTTAAAGTCACCTTTTTCTATTTATGTGCCATGCGGCTTAACATTTTCTTTGGTTTCTTTACAGCCTGTTGACACTGGGCTAGATTTCTCCAAAAAACAACCTTGCAGAATAATTATTCCAACCTTTCAGCATTAGGCTTCACTGGTTACTCAGCAGCCTCTACAATAAGTCATACGTTTTACGGTACAGAGGGAAAGCAGAGGTCGTAATAGATCAAAATGTTTAGAGTTGCATTGCTGTATTTCCAGTCCAATGTAATAGCTGCAGTCTGAGTGTTAGTCGCAAATAAAATGCACCATCTTATGAGGTATCTTCAGATTTTATAACCGTTTCAAAAAAAGAAAATTGAATCTTTGGGGTTTAAATCAACTTTATTTCAGCACTTTCATTAACCATTTCAAGTAAATTATACATCATGCAAGTCATTTCATAGCAGATTCTTACACCTTACAGGACAGCAATTTCAGTGAAATTTTTTAATCTGCCCTCAAACTTGATCATATTATTTTGTAAATACCTCACAGTATTCATTTGCTGTATGCTGACCATGAATATTCATTTTTATACCATTTGAACAAAATAATCGTATAGGTTTTTTTTTAATAAATATAGGTTGACCTAAAATGAACATATTTAAAGACTACTGTACACACAGCCAGATAAGAGAAACACTTCTGCAATACAGGTACACATCTTACAAAGTAGACACAAACTACAGAGAGCCTCACATCCCAACATCTATCAGGTCATAAGATACCTCAATACATCCCAGAGACAGACAATGGACATTGAACAATATGATTTTTTTCTTCCCCCCAACTCTTGTTAGTCATTTGGCAGGCACACAGCATTAATACGGTGTATGGATTCATTGTTCCCTAGTTACACAGACTAAATACACAGTTGGAACTAACCCTTTCAGGTTACTAGCATCCAGTGGTTTCAAAAATATAAACCAGAAAAGTAATGGAATGACAGGCGAGAACGTGTTCAAGAGTAAATTGTTACTTGGGAAGCTAATTAAGAAATAAAAGTAGGCTGAACGGTGATTTGAATACTTGGTTGTCTGGTTAAAATCTCCCACAGCAACAGCCTTGTGAAAGCCTTTGGTTCTTCACATGCTGAAAACTAGATTGACTGACTGGCTGATCAGTATCTAGTGCACAAAGGCTGACAGCAAGACAGTCACTGGAAAAATGTCGATCAGCTTATTTAATGAAGTATTTTGCATTACCATTGTTTATTCAGCAGGCTCTTTGTCTATGCAGTATAGTCATCCTACGTGAAGGGGCAGGGCAGCATTGTTGGTAATAATAAAATAAGATTACCTACCTTGTAGGGTCTTCATCATTATTAGAATTTTGACATTCCTCACACACCATATCAACAAGTCCAAACTTGATAAGATCTGTGAATCACCTTTTAAAAAAAATCTATCCTGATATCACCGGGACCATTCAGCCCATGTAGCCCTCTCCTCCTACCCTCTTTAAAGGCTGCTGCTTGATTAGATCAGTTCTTTCTGATCTACACTATACAAAAAATTACTTCTGTAAAAACTTTCTAACCATAAAACAATGATAATAAGCACAGCATGGCCTGAGGGGATAGCTAAGAGTGACGATGAGGGACACTACCATTTCAAGAATGACAAAGACCCTACAAGGTAGGTAATTTTGCATTCTTTGTCATTCAGACATCCTTCAAGAGCCATACAAAAATAGTGCCAATTTACAAACAGTGAGGCTCAATTCTAGCTGGGATGCCCCAATCCCTGCTGCCAAAACAGATGTGCGAAAGAGTGTTGGTCAAATTCAAACAATACATTTTTGGTAAATGTACAAAAGGTACTCACTTAGCTGCCTTGCAGACTCTATCAATGAAACCTGACTAAGAAAAGCCAAGGTAGTAGCTGTGGAATGAGTAGAATGGTTCTTAACCGGGCCAAAGAGGCTTTCAAAATTATGAGAAATTTTGAGAAGGTAAATACAGAAAGATTGTTTCCACCAGTTGATGAATTGGTAATAAGGTAGCATAGACTTAGGTTATCACTAGAAGAACGAAAGGAGAAGTTAGAAGATATGTTTTCCCAAAAGGTTATTAAAACATGGAATGTTTTACCGGCAGTAACTATTGAGGCAGAGACTATAATATCATTAAAAAAAACTGGATAAGCATTTGAAAAAGGAGTATATAAAAAGATATGGGAAAAGGGCACGGAAAGTGAATCAGACAGCTTCCATAAAGAGCCAATTGGGCTACTTTTGTTCTGTTATTTCTATAACTTTACATGGTAATGCCACTAAAAATGCTGCCTTCATGGTAAGAAGCTTCAAATCATACATTTGAAGAGTTTTGAACAGTGGGCCCATAGTTTATTAGGGACGACATTAAGTTAGGAAGTAAGCAAGATCTATTCAATAAACCATGAGAACCTACCAAACCTGGTGTCAACATTCATGAAAGACCATGGTGGTGGCCACATAAATTCAAATAGAGCTGGGCTTTAGACCCATGTTAGAGAGAATAGCTCTACATGTTCACCATGCTGCAAATTTTAGCCACGTTTTCCAGGAACAGATAGGAATCTCTCAATCACTTGCAGCGGTTCAAGAAGGTGGCTCACCATCACCTTCTCAAGGGCAATTAGGGATGGGCGATAAATGCTGGCCTCGCCAGTGACACCCACATCCCATAAATGAATAAAAAAATATAGAAATTGGTACTGTTCAATAACCATACCGTAGCCAAAAGCATTCTGGCTCTGAATGCAGAACTGGATCCCCCACTGAGACAGCAGCTCCCGGCTGCCCATGTAAGAATGTTGGTTCTGCTCAGTGATAGGATTAACAGCCAAGGTTGACAGGGCCAGTGCAGACTGATCAGGATGAGTTTTTGTTTGGTCTGTGTGTGCCTTCTGCAATAAATAGAGGAGCAGAAGAAAGAGTGGAAAAGCATATAGAGACTCTCAAGTTCAGGAAAACGAAAGATTGTCCCGCTTCCATACTGACACACTTCTCATCCTGCAGTGGAACAGAGAGATCTAATGACTCTCTATGGATGCAAACAGGTCAATCTCCAACCATGTACATTTGCAATATATTCCTTAACTTGTTTGAGGATAGATCTTTCATTCATATAGATGGATTGTAAGGCACCTGGGGGACTGCCTTCAAGTTTTCCACTCATGGCAAGTGAAAGGCCAAGAGAAATATATTCCTTGGTCCAGGCACCATAACACCAGCCATATCTATCCCAACACAGTAAATAGAAAAGAGTCCCCCTCTACTTGTTGATGAGCTACTAAGGTATTATCTGTTGGAAATGTGGACTGTCTTTCCCTGGATAAACATCAACTGCAATAATGCCAGCATACTGCTCAAAATTCCAATGATTAAAGTGCCATGTGGACTATATCAATGTCCATTTTGCTTGCACCCACATCTTGAAGATGAGCACCCCATGCCTGATAAATGTAAATTAAGAGAGGTGCCTGAAGGCGAACCCTAGGAGAACGTTGCTGCTCTAAATCCACCACTGGAGATCCAGTGCCAATGCCTCATACACGAGATGGAGGGGGTACAATTTGAACAATCCTCATGTCCATATTCAACAGAAAATTGATTACCACATTCTTTCACTGTTTTAGCCTTTGAATCAATAGGGACACAGATGGACCTTCTTACCTCAAAGTCCTGCAATCAGGTAAGAGCACTCCTCATAGTGGATTGGAGGAGTAATCAATCTGGTTCACCACCGCCTCTTAGTATCATTTAATACTGGTCATTTTTAGTGCTCTCCACCTCTCTGCAATGTATTTTTGTTTAGTTTGATTTATTTCACTTGATAGCTGGGTAAAAAGTCTCATTCAAAACTGTGAAGCTCAAAGCTGGTAAGGTGCAAAAAAGCTTTTCTCCAACAGGCTACAGAATACACTATTTACTGCATCTGGATCTGAATGGTAAAATGAAGACCTCACCCAGTTAAGGGTATTTTTTTTGTTCCATATATCTTAGGCATAACAGCAGCAGGGATCAAAAGGGTACAGCTGAAGTCCCCTGCTCTAATTATATAATGTCCTTATACTAAAGTCTGGGTCCCTATGCAAAGCCAGAGTACCTGGCGTTAAATTTGATATGCAATTATGAGACTGGGTCCAAGGAGCAATCCCAATGACATCAGGACAAAAAAAAAGTTAGAATTGTCCAGAACCAGCCAAGAATGGACATGTTTCTGTAATGTGTGAGAGATTTCTGAATATGAAGAATTGTATATTGTCAAAAAGGCTAGCTTTCATAGTGATGGTCTTCTGTAAGGCTAGGATATTCCATATATCTGACAACAGGTGGACTGATTAGCTGATCAGCATCTAGTTGCAGAAAGAATCCTAAACCAAACTAAAGACAGTCACTGCAATGGAGCAGGTTTGTTCATAACTCAATGTCATAGGCATCAAAAAACATCATCCAAATGGTGATTATCAACATCCCAAAATTAGACTTATGAAAACACAGGGAGGAAAAATATAAACATACAAAAATGTAATAATTACGTAAAGTGCAAACTTTAGTCAATGTGCAGTTCCCAAAGGATATCTAGGAACAATTGGTCCACCATACTACCATAATACCTTAACTGGAGGCAGTTTCTTTTTGAACACATTAACATAAAACACATATGAAGTGGGCATTTAGAAGTTTACTCTTGCCTCACAAGAAATTATGCTGTCTGTAAGACCAAATGTTCTCAGGACATCAGTATAGTCCCCACACTGAAGCTACCTGTGTTCAAATGGCATGAAACCAGCAGTTGAGTTATGGTAGATATCAATGGAAATACCCATGAGTGAACATACTTTAATTCACACAGTTCTGTTCTTTATTCAGAATGAGTCCTTCTCATTTCTTCAGTAAGGTTATTGGCAGCTGACAGACTGAGTTCTTCTTGAAGGTCTGAAGAGATTATGTAGTTGGACAAGTTCTATCTGCTTCCTGTTTTCCAGTGTTTCTTGCACAAGAATATGAACAGTTTCTTTTGCGAGTACTAAAGACGGCCATGTTTTTCTCTGACCCAAAATAAGGCCAATTTGCATTTATGTATGTCTTTCTTTAAGACCTTCAGTTTTCCACTCATTCTCAGTGATTCAGGTGAAGTGTAAAACTCAAACAATTTTAGCATAGTTAAGGGCTTGTAGTTTTTGTACTAAAAGGCATTCTACTCCTGGCTCAATTGCTGTCCAAATTGTCCACTGATGACCTACACTGACCAGGCTGCCCAATGCTGCCAAAGTTTTTTTTTTAGAAAAGTCTACAAGCACAAATTTGACCTTTTCACTCCCCTAAAATTTATAATTTAGCAGCAATGTTTGCCCACCCACAACCCAAAAATATAAAATAAAACATTTTATCATACAGAAAAATCAAACTCACAATACAAGGTAATATTCTTCCTAAGACACTGCGATACAATGTATAATTTTAGCTTAGCACAGTCCTGGAAAAGGCTGAGAATTAATTTTCACACACAAATACATTATATGATCCATGAGGCTAGGTGAAGTAGAATGAATGCAGTTCTATACATACTTATCTTGACCCAGGAAAAGCCAATGTACTATGACTACAATTCCGAAGAATGCATATGATTAGATGCAGGTTTCTTTTGAAGGGTTTATGAGTTGGTCTTGGGTCATTGATGCATGCTAGATTGAAGCCTCAATCTGGAAAACAAAGAAATTCCTATTAGTTTATTCAACATTTTATTTTGCTAGCACAGGACATGCAGTTGAGAAGGAACTGCCTTCCACACAGGCTTTGCTGTTTTTCCCCACCGATCTGAAGTGGACTTAAACATCCACCCTTTTGTTTAAAGAATTTTAACATACATTGTTCATATATAACCTAGCTCAGTTTGAGTCAGAAGGTTGTGGGTTCAACTGCCACTCTAGTGACTTGACCACATAATCTAGAATGACACTTAATGCAGTACTGAAGGACTGCTGCATTGTTAGAGGTGCCTTCCTTTGAATAAGATGTTAAACCTACTAGTCTGCCTACTCAGGTGAAGGAAAAAGATCCCACGATATGATTTGAAGAGCAGGGAGTCCTCCTGATGTCCACCAAGACAGATTACATGGAATTACATGGAATCTACAGCTCAGAAAGAGGCCATTCAGCCCAACTGGTCTATGCTGGTGTTCATACTCCATGGGAGCTTCCTGCCACTCATTACCTCTTCCCACCTTGCTCTCATAATCCCTCTATTCCATTCACCCTCATCAAGCCTCCCCTAAAATGAATCAATACTATCTGTTTAACGGCATTAAGTTCCACCACTCTCTGTGTAAAGGATGTCCTAAATTCTTTATTCGATCTGTTAGTGCCTATGTCCCCTTGTTCTGCACTCACCCACAAATGGAAACAGTTTCTCCATGTCCAGCCTATCAAACCCCATCATAATTTTACAGACCTCTATCAGGCCTCCTCTTAGTCTTTTTCTCCAGAAAAAAGAGCCCCAGCCTGCTAAATCTTTCCTGATAGTTGCATCCTCAATTCAGGTAACATCAGTATTTTGTTTTCCTTTTTTATGGCCTTATCGACATGTGTTGCTACTTTTTGTGATTTGTGTGTCTGTATTCTCAGATCTCTTTGCTTCTCTACACTATTTAGTTTCCGACCTTCCAAGGACTAAGTGGCCTCCATTTGCTATATTGAATTGGGCTATATTGAATTTCAATTGTTATTTATGTAGCCACTCTGCAAGCCTGTTTATGTCTTCCTGTATTTTGCTGCATTAGGGTTATATTATTAGCTATACCCCCCAATTTTATCTCTGGTTATTTATTAATTTGCTGTTTGTGAGCAAATTGGTTGCTGCAATTGCTTGCATAACAGATGTTGCATTTCAAAAGAGATGTCTGTAAACATAATAAGGCACCTTAAAACAGCAAGTTCTTTTTTCTTTCACAATCAAAATCCTGGAACAGATACAATTGGCCGGATTTTGCTCTAAAAATAACGGTGAGCCTAACGGTGCTCACGGTTATTTCAGTGCAAATGGTAGAGGAACTTCCGGTGACCGCACATGTGCAGTTAAATGTGGAAATCCAGATGTTCCTCCATCAGATGCCCTGCTCTTCCAGAAGCTTCGTGGGAAGGAGATCTCGCCGGCTGACTCAACATTGAAATTACTGCAACAGCGCAAAGTTCCTCTCCTGCCCTGATGGAAACAAAGTAATCTCGCCAGAAAAGGTACATCAAGTATTTAAGTGTAACCAAATTTTAATAGGGTGGTAAATCTGAATGATTGCCAAACAACCCTTCTGGCACTGAAAATTTAATTTTACAAGTGTGGAGTCTCATTCCTTCACATTTTAATTATTGTTGGACATTTAAGAAAAAGCGATTTTAGAATTTTTATTTTTTTACTTTTTCTTTCTATCTTTTATTTCTGTCTTTTAATTCAATATTTCTTACCCTCTCTTTATTTTGCTTTCTAGTGTTATAACTGGTGGTGGTGAAAGGGTGGAATACTGGAGTCTGGTCTTCAGTTGTTTCCAAGCCTTTATTCATACAGAGATCCCCTTTTATAATATATATATAAAAATTTATATACACACACACACACACACACATACATATACACATACACACACACCCCCATCCCCCAGATAAGCTCTCATATATAAAGGATATGAGAGTCCCCAATTGACACACCACCTAAACACTAATTAATATAAATCACACGATACAATTAACTGCTGTAACTGATTTTACATTGAATTCACTATTCTAATTTACACTTCCTGGTTCTATGTCTGCACTGTTTATTAAAATGCTTCAATCTGATTGGTTAAGGGGAAACACAGCAGCTTGCCCCGTTCACATAGGTCCCAGTTGCCCGGGAGAGGGCGCCATGCTGGACTGAGGCCCCGATAAGAGGAACTTGCCCATAAACTTTACATGGGTCTTGTACTGCAAGTCCAAGTCTAACCTGCAGCAGGTGCCTTTCGTTCGCCATTCAGAGCAAAATCCGGCCCAATGTTTGCTTAATGTTGGATCGTATATCGTTAAAAATATCCAAGCAGTTGTCATTGAGCAGATTAAGAGTCTTATGTTCATCCCATGTTTAACTCCATGTTGATGCCTTAGAGTTTTGACTTCCTCCCTGACGACCTCTTTGTTGTTAGAGTGTACTGGAAAAGTTTTTGGCACTGTGTTTTCGCTCTGCTGTTATATCCCTTTCCAGTGTTCACCTGGCACTCCAATCTCTTTTTTTGGCTACTTTTTATAATCTATGAGGGTAATTTTGACTTTGACCGACAGTATAAAACGTACGATATTGGATCAGCCGCCCATTATACATCTCTCCCAATTTTCATTTCAATACAATCTCTCAAAGTCAAAATTGCCCCCAATGTTTTTGAAAGGTGTCCATTTATTCTTAGCAGATTTTTTTTTTCTGGAGTAGTGCCCCCAGGTCTGTGTTGCTAGGTTCTGTCTTCATATCCCTAAAGTATGCCCACCTGAAGCTATAGACGCGGGTTTCGTTGCATATTTGTGCTATTTCCATAGTCCGAGTGAATGTTATCACACTACGGTCACTGTTAGCTAACAGTTCTACTACTTCTACTCCCTGAATAGTGTCTCGGCCACTCACAAAAACTAGGTCTAGGAGACAGCACTCTGACACAATCAGCAATCGTGCACTACAATGACAAGCTCAGAGTCTTTCCTGCTTGATCATTCTCAGTGTATATTGGATAAGTTGAAGTCCCTCATCAGTACTGCCTTGATTTTCTTGATGTGGAGATGCCGGTGATGGACTGGGGTGGACAAATGTAAGGAATCTTACAACACCAGGTTATGGTCCAACAGTTTTATTTGAAAATCACAAGCTTTCGGAGGCTTTCTCCTTCGTCAGGTGAGTGTGGGATTCCATGGATGGTACCGCATATATAGTCGATTATTCGACTCCTTTGATTGCCTTGACAACGGGCAGTTGGAAAGATTATCTGTAATCATCAGGCATTGTTCTCTGACTATATATGCGGTACCTTCCATGGAATCCCACACTCACCTGACGAAGGAGAAAGCCTCCGAAAGCTTGTGATTTTCAAATAAAACTGTTGGACTATAACTTGGTGTTGTAAGATTCCTTACATTTGATTTTCTTGGCTCACTCTTCCAGTATTGCCAGAGCAACAAGGTGTTCTCTGCATTCCTGTGTGGTATTCTGTGGAAAACCCTAAATGTTGTCCTTTTCTTATTGAATACACCTAACAAGAGAATTTCATCCCATGGTATTTTTTCAGCCAGGTTATGACTCAAGTATCTGAATCTTGGCTATTTACTGAAAGTAATAAATTTAGGTAGCAGTAATCATGTGCTGTCATTGTGATTTTACCCTTGGTGTCAAGTTGCCTGCAACTGGCAACAGCCCCCAGCAGCTATTCTACATAAGAAAAAGTAGGTTAAAAAAAAGCTTCTTTCGCAGAATGTATACAATAGCTGGCTGTGAGTTCAAGGCTGTAATTCAATCTCAGGGTTCTACTTTGGATGAAGAACTACAAGAGCAAAGCAAAAAAAAGTTTATGCAGTCTTCAGAATGGCTTGAATTATAGTCTTGTAACTACTGCTAGCCATTATCATCATACAACAATTCACACCAAAATTACAACATCTAAAAAGCAAAAAGGCCTGCCAGGCAGATAGACTCTACTATCAATGCACACAACCTTCTGAGATCTATTAAAATGACCTTTGCTTTCAGAGGTGTAGGCAATTACACAAACCAACTTTAGTTTAAAATGATCAAAACAGACATTACTGCTGCTGCATTGATAAAGAACTGCACACCAGAGGTTTTTTTTGTAGGATAGGAACAGGTCACAGAAAAATTTACAGCAGATCCTTCTATTTCAGTGACCAGCTGGAAGAGATGTTGCTTAGCAACTGAGCTATCAACTTCTACTGGCAAGAATATTCATAGCATCAATGCAAACCATTTTTTTAATTAAATAATTTGGCCAAATGATATTTTGCTGCCATAATGCAAGACAATTTATTGTAATGCATGGCAGTGGATAGTTTATTCACTGCTCCTCACATTTACAGTTTGCAGGCTGCTTCCTTTTGAAGCTTCCTGTAATCTACAAAATTATCCTATAGCTCCATGATGAGGTTTACTCTCTCAATGTCTGTTCCACTCCCTTTAAGACTCCTGTCCTGATTTTTAAAAAGTTTCAGCCTTGGCTCATTGGTGATGCTCTCATCTGAGTCAGAAGGTTGTGGATTCAAGCTTCACTCCAGGACTTGAGCACATAACCTAGGCTGACACTTCAGTACAGCATTGTAGGAGGTGCCGTCTTTCAGATAAGATGTTAAACCAAGACTCGGTCTGCCGTCTTAGATAGACATAAAAGATCCCATGGAACTATTTGAAGAAAAGCATGGAGTTCTCCCCGATCTCCTGGCCAATATTTATCCCTCAACCAATGTCAACAAAAAGATCATCTGGCCATTGTTGTTTGTGGGACCTTGCTGTGTGCTTATTGATTGTTGTGTTTCCCTACAACAGCGACTATACTTCAAAAGTACTTCATTTGGCTGTGAAGTGCTTTGCAACATCCTGAGGGGGTGAAAAGTGCCAAATAAATACAAGATCTTTCGCTTCATTACTAAGTGTTGTACCTCATGTCATTGACTTCTGCTTCTCCATCTGATTTTGCAATGGTCACTACAGACCTAGTTGACATTTAGTAAATATATGTGCAAGCCACTCTATCTTCTGTGGTATTCACATAGGTAGTTGAGACCATTCCGGCGGCGAAGAGGCCCCTGCGATTTTGAGGCCCTGGTCTCATTTAAGTCTGGCAAGCGAGCTGCGGCACGCCAAACAAACATCCCAGTGCAGCTCGCCAGATTGAAGCTTCAAAATCAGACTGGTGCGGCCGCCAACAAGATAAGGTGTGGCGGGGGGAGGGAGGAGTTGCAATTGCGGAGGGTGGGGGTGCCGGGATGACAGTGGCCTAGATTATTTTGGCTCCTGCTCCTCCGGGGAATTGGTTGGAGCCTGCACTGAACAGACACTGACCACTTCCAACCTAAAATGTCAGTCGGGGTCCTATTTAGGTCATAGGATCCCCATTTTCATATTAAAAGGGGCCTATCACTTGAAACAGGCAGAGGCTTTGGACACCAAGCGGTAGGCCCCTTTCAAAATGGAGCCGGTCGCATCGCTGGTGGGGTTAATGGGACGGTAAGGTTACCGATCCCAATTTGAAACCATTGCTGCCCCCTTAACACTAGGTAAAGGCAGTCAAAATTGACCCCATAGTCTGGAGAATGCAAGGTGAAGAAGAATCTATTTTCTGGTTACACTCCCTATAGTTTTACATGGTCAAAAAGGCACTCGCACAGTAGTGCTCAGAGACCATGACATTTACTTTCTGCTCTCAGCTTACATAGTTTTCCTCCTGCTGTTGCTACAAACCAAAACTGTCGACCCAAACTTCCCATTACTAAAAGAGAAAATATCTGTATTCCTGCTATTGGTTTTACAACAAGAAAGGGATAATTGGGTATTTGAAGTAGAGGGAGATACACTGTGGGGCAGTGGAAGTAGTTTTAGATTATTGTAGCAAAGTGCTGGGTCAGGCATGATGGGCCAAATGACCTTCTTGTAGGCTATAAATACCTATGGTTCTAGGAGCTTGAATATATGGGTCGAGTCTACCAAGTGCACGCTCTTTATAGTATAGAGTGCTGTTAACTGGAAGAGTACCACAAGTTTGCTGTTGAACATACCCCTTCAACTTAAAATCACCTCATCTAAAGCTCTGTTCTACCAAATGTTCCAGCAGCCAAATGCATGAAACATTCCCACGTCTGGCAAAGATAAATTTGAGCTTGAAAGTTTTGTTGATAAATTTGGGCAGGAGTCCTGTCAAGGCGCTGTGCAAAATCGAAGCCATAGCTGCCATCTATTTGGACTCTGTTGGACAGTTGTAATAAAAAGTAAGCTAACAAGGAATTTATGCCTTTCCATGCTTAGAATACTTGCATCGATTGGTTAAATTACAAGAATGTTGCGAGGGCTTGAAAATTGCAGCTACGACGAGAGATTGGATAGGCTGGGGTTGTTTTCCTTGGAGCAGAGGAGGCTGAGGGGAGACTTGATTGAGGTGTGCAAAATTATGAGGGGCCCAGATAGAGGAGACAGGAAGTACCTGTTTCCCCTAGTGGAGAGTTCAAGAACTAGAGGACATAGATTTAAGCTGATTGGCGGAAGGATTAGAAGGGACATGAGGAAAAGCTTTTTCACCCAGAGGGTGGTGGGTGTATGGAATTTGCTGCCCGAATTGGTGGTAGAGGCAGGGACCCTCAACTCTTTTAAAAAGTACCTGGACCTGCACCTAAAGTGCTGTAAGCTGCGGGGCTATGGACCGGGTGCTGGAAGGTGAGATCAGAATGGGCACCTGGTTGTTCTTCGAGCCGGTGCGGACACGATGGGCCGAATGGGCCCCCTTCTGTGCTCTATCTTTTCTATGGTTCTAAATTAATCCTAAATGAAAATATGTTAGGCACATTTCCCTTTCCAAGAATGCAGTAAATGCCACCTTGTGGTCATTACAGGCATTACTTTCATATGCCGTTCAACAACTTCCAGTTTTAGTTTTATTCTGCTACCCTGACAACCTAGTTAATACCATCAAGGTGAATGCAAAAGGTCACTATGTAGTTAGGAAGAGATATTCAAAAGTGTATAAATATCAGGATTTTAGGGACACTACTCATCTGTTTGTATTTCTGCTGTCTCTTCTAAAGGCACAGATTTGATGAATGGCCCCACCACTGCTGATTGCTCCAGGATGCCTCATCCATGTAGTCATTCTACAATCAGCATTAGCAGAATTTTCAACTGGGATGAGGTGAATGTATGATACAAATTTGCTCTTTTCCTCACCTGAAGTCCACATATTCCTGTATAATAATCAGGAGTGGGAACACTGACAGATTTTACCCTCCCTAGCCCCAGCACTGCTGAAACCAACTGTAGCACTTCTACTGCCACTCTGGGTAAGATCAGCTGACTCATCACAGACCTGAGACCTTGGGACAACGGGAGCGAGGGGGAAAAGAAACCTGCATGCATCATGCATGTGTAACAGCAACGCAAGTGGCAGACAATGTGGAAAAACTTCTGGGAGAATAGGATAGTTATTTGAGGGAGTGGGCGATTGAGAGGTATTCAGTTTTGAGAGTGGCCAGATGGACTTCAGAGTCTTTTCAATTCCATGAGAGAGGCTCTAGTGTTGCCAGTCTCTGCAAAATAATCACAGGCACAGTGGCAACTTTGACAAGTCTCCTATTAATGTGACCTATTCTACATTCTACACTGGGAACCGAATTACATCATCAAAATAATTTAATATGGCATTAAAAATTACCAGAAGCATTAAAGCTAATGTCCAGTCTATAACGAATAGCAGTAAGTAGCTAACAGCTGCAGTTACAGTTACAGATGGCTGGGTGATTAACTATTAGTTGTTAAGTTTTTAGAACATTGAAATTCCCAGGTTGAACAGTCCATCGGTCCATCTGTCATCCAGTAAAGCTTTCACCAGCTTCAGGGAATGTATGTCGCAGGTATCCCAAAAGGCAAATATTTAGTCATTACTTTCATTATGTATAAGAACATAAGAACATATTTCTTATGTTCTTATATTCTTATTAAAAAGCACAAATGCTGTGAATGTCTGATGACAGCCATATCTACTAAAATGGGCAAGACATTTTAACTGTTCGTTAATAGAGATGTTTAGTAGCATACTTTAGTTAAAATATATTGAATACAACACCAAAAAAAAAATCAAATTTTTAAGCTAGCGTCTACTGCCCCCATTACAAATCAAAATTTGAAGACCGATAAGGACAGGAAATGCTGGTAAGAAACATGGAATGTATGTTGCTGGTTTGCCAGACGGCAAATATTTAATTACTTTCATTAGAAATCACAGATACCATGAGTGCCTGATTACAACCATATTTACTAAAATACTAACAACTGCATTTATAAAGCGCATTTCACATCATCATCGCATCCCAAAGCGCTTCACAGCTAATAAAGTAGCTTTGAAATGCAGTCACTATTGTATTAGGCACACACAGCAGCCAATTTGCACATAGCAAGGTCCCGTAAAAATGAGTGATATAAATAACCAGATAATCTTTTATTGATGGTGTTAATTGAGGGATAATATTGGCCAAACACTGGGAAATTTCCACTGTTCTTTGAATAATCCCATGGGATCTTTAACGTCCACCATGGAGAGCAGCCGAGGCCTTGTTTTAACATCTCATCCGCAGGGTGGCACCTCCAATGATGCAGCACTCCCTCAGTACTGCACTGAAATGTCAGCCTGGATTATGTGCTCAAGTCTTTGGAGTGGGGCTTGAGCCCATGACCCTGACTCGGGCAAGAGTGATATAGGTGAGCCAAGGCTGACACTGCACTAGGTAAGATATCTGAACAGGGAAAATCCAGATGAACATTTTAAGTTGAGAGACACTATTCATCAGAACATTTTGAAATGTTAAAGCAGAAACGAGTTATTTAGATGCTGTCTGGCCTGCTTTGTATTACCAGCATTTTCTATTTTGGTTTTCTCTTTTTACCTTTACCAATTTCAGACATCCAGCCATTTAATAATAATATCATTGTGAAGGAATATCATCTTTGTGAGGCAACATTTTTACCTTGGGGTTGCTAAAAATGTTGAAAACTGTAATAAGTAAGCCAACGGAACAAGCACGGTTTGGATGACAAGGCAAGATATCACACCATTGTGATTAATGGCCTTCAATCAAATCAAATCACCCTGTGGATCTTCTATAAAAACAACAGGATTCTACGCAGGCAGCAATTTCATGGTTAAGAGATAAATTATTGGAATGCAGTTTTGTAACTCATCCAAAGAACATCAACAGTGCAAATGGACAAAGACAGCGGTCTTTGTTTGGTATATTGAGTCAGCATCATTGCTTCCTGCATCAAGCAGCTTGACTCAGACAGATAATAACTGCTGCCAAATGAACAACAAAACAAAAAAATCTGATGTTTTCCATAGTGGCCAGATATTATTGATAAGATAAATCTACAGACTGCACAATTTTCATTTGTGCACCTTGTCCATAGAATCCTTTTCAAGCACAGCCTGGAATTTCATTATGTATTTAGTACCAATTTCTGTTATTTCTGTGTTGGAGAATAGGATGCATTTACTAATGGGGTGTTTAGATTCTCCATTCATTAACACTACAATAGATAAGGAACAGTACATCACAGGGCAGCAGCAATATCGGCTTCCCCTGCACTGTAATGCAGATGTAAACTTCTTCAAATTTACACATTGCTGACATTAATGGGTAATCAATAGATAACAAGTTAATATTGTCCTATTATTTCAAACCTACTGTTGGTGCAACACTTGGGACATTTACAAAATGTGCACTTGACCAACCTGGAACTGTTGCTATCAAAAGCTTTGATATTCTGAATAAGTTCCAGGCCTGGTCAAATATAAAAGCAGCATCTCCCTGGTACACCAAAACATTCCCTCTGCAAGATGCCCCCACTCACCACAGACAGAAGGCCAGTAAGTCTTAAATATACTCGTCGTCAACTGGCACCACTAGTTCTTTCATCAGTCAACCGATGACTCTTAGAAGCAAACACAATGTCATCTTTCTCTTCCTTTTCTTTTCTCTTTCCCTCTCCCCTCCCCCCAAAAATATATTTCTTCTCTCCTTCAGCACTGGACAGGTTCTTCCAACGAAGGCAAGTTCAAAGCAAGACTATTAGGATGTCAGTGGTGAGAGAAGAACAATGGGTGAGCCCACTTGAATCTGGTAATCTAGTTTATACTACAATCTGAAGAACATACCATCACAAAGAGCATTTCTTCTAGTGAAAGAGGGAATAGAATAATAGATAGAACATCTTAGTCCCAGCAGTTGAAAATATTTAAAGTTTGGTTTATTTTAAAGCAGTAAAGCTTACGACAAACATTTAACATGTTCATATGATACTGCTTATTCACTATTTTAATGCAGGTTCTTTTAAATGGGCTAATATCTCTGCTACAATAGTGGACAAAGGCATGTCATACAAATTCATCAAGCATTCATCCGCTAATATCGCCAACAGTAATTTATAAACTTTAATAGGCAAACAAACAATTTAACCTTTCAACACCATGGGCTCGATTTTAGGGTCGGGTTTCCTGCGGGTTTCCAGCGGGGGGGGCCCCGAAAATCCCGATATGAGGTCACGTGACCGGATCGCGCCGCGATCCCGACCACTTCCGGGTTCCCCGATGACGTGCGGGGCTGCGTGCGTGGCCCCCGCTGGTGGGAATCCCGCAGGCAATTAAAGCCAGCGGGGTTCCACTTGAGAGTACTTACCTTGCTTGTTGAGGTCAGTTAATGAGCTGAATCAGCTGTCAAAAGAGGAAGTGTGGGATTTCACCTGCATCGCAGCGTGTTTCCCACACTGGGGGAAACAGTCTCTCTCCAACCAGGCGTGTTGCAGCCAGCAGCCTGTGGCAGGTGCCAAGGTGCACCCCACGGGGGAGAGCCCTCACCCACGCAGGAGGCCACCGCGTCACATAGGGCAACCCCTGCCCCCCACCACCCCCCGCCAAGCCAGAGGACAGACCGACATGAAACTGCAGCCCCAGTCCGAGGAACCACCCACCTACCCTGCACAACCCCTCAGACCAACACCTGCCAGATGGGTGGTGCGTGGACACCCTCGGAGAACGAACAGCATGACCAGCCCCAGCAGCCTCGCAGTCCACGCCGTCCGCCGCAGAGACGTGGAGCCCCCCAACACGGGGTTGTTGCACGCCCACCTGCACAGCAGGAGGGAGGGCTACCGCAGAGAGAGACGCATCGCAGAGGGCACTACCCTCGCCACATGGTCCACAGACCGAGGCGAAGCTCCCCGGACCTCTCCGAGCAGCAGTGCACACGGAGGCGCAGATTGGCTCGACATGTAGTCGTGGAGATCTGCAGGCTCTTTCATGCCGAGCTGCTCCTGGCTGGCCCCAGCAACAAGTGCTTACCTGTCGCTGCCAAAGTCACCACTGCCCTCCACAACTTCTCCTCCGCATCCTTCCAGGGTGCAGCCGGCTACACCGCCGATGTCTCTCAGTGGTCTGCGCGGAAGAGCCCTGCAAATACACCTGCACCTACTCTGCAGTAACACGATGGGTGGCATCAGTGGTGGGTCCTCATAGTGATACCCAGGAGCGGGCATTATTGGACACAACAGACAGTATTCGCGGAGACATGGCAGTGGTGGTGCCAATATAATGTGTGCTGTTTGTTGCTCTGAAATTCAATATAGGTACCACCCATGGCAAACCATCCGACACCCTTGTGCACCCCCTTCATGCTCACGAAACATTTGCCTTACGCTGCCTACTGCACATATGTGATGCATGACCTGTGGCTGCAGCACAGGTGGTGGCAGGTTGAGTGAGGCTGGCCGTGAGGGAGATGCACGAGAGGGTGAGTATGGGATAGAGCCATGAGATTGTATGAGGATTGGGTCGCGTGTTAGTGGCAGGATGAGTACTGGCGAGGTGAGTAGGTGGAGGTAAGATGAGGATGGGGTTTGAGTGGGTATGAGGGGTGATGTGACAGAGTAGTGTTGGCGGTGCCGAAGGAGATGTGGGGTTGGGGCAGTGTTGTGGCAGATGGAGTGTAGGGGAAAGACTTTGTGTTCTCACAGTGGCTGGCCTACTGAGGTCATTGCAGCGCCTCCTCACTGTATGCAGGTGGGCGATATGTTGGTTGCGCAGGTGACCCCCCTCTGCCACCTCGAGCCAGGCCTTCTTGCTGGCAGAGGCTGGCCGCTTCCTCCCGCCCGCCGGGTGGAAGATCTCTGTCTTCGCCCTCCTCCTCACCCCATCTGATGATACCTGGGGTGAGGCATCATTAAACTGGGAGCAGTCTTCTCCCTGGGCTGCTCCATGCTGAAATTTGTTCCATTGGTTGCAGCATCTGTCAGTGGAGGACTGCTCCTTTAACTAGAGAGCCTCCAGCTGACAGATCGTACTGCGCATGCGCAGCCCGCCCGACGCGCAGACCAGCAGCGTGGACCCCGGAGGAGCAGGTAATTGATTCCTATTAGTGGATTGCCTGCTACGATCGCGCGGGCAACCCACTAATTTCACCGAGCGTGTTGACCACGCTCCCGAAACCCAACCCGCCGGAAACCCGCAGGCCTGGTAACATCGAGCCCTATGTGACTGGTCCACTGATTGAAGCTTCACAACATCAGAGGACTTTTTAGAAGCAACAACCTTCATAATAAAAACACTGATCAATTATTTTTTCCTGTTCAGCAACTCACAGATTTATCACCTCCATTTTAATTAGGCTTTATTCTACTTACTACTTATCCTTGTTCTGTTAGTAACAGCTAGTCCACCACCACGAATCGCATGAATGGCTGTTGGGGAGGATGCAGGGTAATGACCAGGACGAATAGGTTTGGCTAAAATGCAAGAACAAGATACAAGTAAATTAATCTGCATCCAAATGTGTGCATGTGGTCTGACACAATCATAATATTTCTCTAAATACTCACCTTTATCTTACAACCTTGTCTTAGTGATAATTTTGTGTATATTTTTAAAATTGTTCTGATTAGTGACCATTGACCTTTGGACTTTTTAAAAAACTTCAATATTGGGAAAAATTCTCTCTTATCCTCTCCCCAAACCACTTTACCTTACTCCCTCCACCCTGCTTTCAAAAAGCCTCCTAAAAGCTCATTATTTTAACTATGTGCTCAGTCTCCTCCCCCACCATGATTCTCCATTTTCTTGTCTAATATCCACCTCTCTATTTTGTAAAGCACTTTGAGACATTCTTTTATGCAAGGAGCACTATGTAAATGTAAGATGTTATTATTATAACACCAAGCAGGTTGCATACAAACAGTGTTTCAGCCAATACATTATTTACCTCAAGCTTTGCTTACATTATATTCATATTGCACAGTCAGAAACAAAGAGTTTTTTCTTCACAAACCTGAAGAGGAGGTTTGCTTTTCAGGCAATCTCAGAATTAATAAACCCTCCAAACCAAGCAAGCAGAACCCACATGCGTGACACAGGGTGATATGAAAGCAGCAAAACCCCTCACCAATCTGAGCTGAATGTGCCCGCCTGGCCATGTTTTTGGCTCGTACTGCTTCCTTGATTCGATCGACCTCCTGATGGTAACGCTTGCGGTCTCTCATGGAACTCTCCTTGGCTTCCTTCAATGCACTCTCCAGTGCCTTAACTCTCTCAGCTGTAGCTCGAAGTCGTTTTTCCAGCTTAGGAAGCTCACAACGAAGATCTGCATTGTCACGAACCAGCTGGAAGAGAAAAAGAACTAAGTGGATAACCACGAAACAGAGGGCAACTAGGGGTAATTTTGACTTTGGCAGCTAGTGTAAATCGGTGATATCGGATCAGCCTCCCATTATACATCTCTCCTGATTTTCAATCGAACACATATAAAATCAGTGAGAAATAAACAGTTAGGGAAAGAAAGGTCGGAAAAATCCAAGTGAGAAAAGAGTGAACAATGATGATGAAATTTCAATATGGAGTTTGTAAGTCCTCCGGTACATAAACTGAAAATATTGGTTTTGGAAGTCATCACAGAATATTGTTAAAAAAGCATTTGTAGCTGTATTTATTTTGAGGTCAACAATTTAACTCGGTGAAACAAAATCTAGATCAGCAATTTTATGTTTGAGAACCTTGCCCATCAAAAGGAAATGACAGAACTCCATTATGGGCTCAATACAGCGTGTTCTCGATCAGAAAGGGGATTATATATTTAAAAGCGAAATACAATAATCGTGGAGCGTTTAATGTTGGAATAACAGACTATTTTCAGACATGAACAGAATTTTGTACAAATCACCTTCATACCTGTTTGTGAACTTTTGTAAGCTGCTCCAGGTTGTTCTCAAGAAAGGATATTTTCTGTTTCTGTGCAGCACTCCCCCCTCCATCATCTGAGTCCAACTCGGTGCTCTGAGGAAATGCAAAGCAAAATTATCAATCTGCGACCAGTTGCAAAGCATGTGACTGAAAGGAATCAATCAAAACGACAGCTTTACCCTTCTGACCCAGCTCTGCTGGTGGTGTTTATTTGGAAATAAATAAAAACACCACATGTATTTGGGAGTAAGATCAGTATGAAGTTACTTAGAGCGAGATATATCCATTGATACTTTTGCTGCATGTTTGAGGTACTTCTTTCAGTATGAAGTGTATTGAGCCATCTACTGCAACCAAATATCAAAGGAAAACTTCCACTGTTCGGCATAGAGAGATATGGGGTTATCAAGTGGGAACTCAAAACTCAATATTTTTGTTAAACAGATCAATAAATACCTTCCAATACATTGGTTTAGGATAAGAGGTCATCTGGTCCTTCTACAAACCATCTACCTGGTGTTTACTTCACTCATTTCATATTTTCCAATTACTAAAAATAATCAAGCAACACTCTAGAATCTTTACTGGGCAACCCCAGCCTGCTTCCATTAGGGGGTACCTTGCACTACAAAACCTTGGAAGGAAACAGGTGGAGTTAAGGACATCAGGACCCAGTCCTAGTGGGATCACTCTGATGGCTAAAAGTATAAACCCAATAAGATTTACTTTTCTGGTGTGATAGCAACTCAAATTCATGAAATCTACTCTCTCAATTCAGCTCTACCTAAATGAGTGTGATGGCAGAATCTGCCTGGATTACAATCAAAGAAAAAGTACTTGTGATGAATAGGGAGTTTCGGTCATATTTCCAATAAAAAGCCAATGGGGTATAAATTGGTATGCGTTGTGCCCATCTTTTGAGCATAAAACGGGCACAAACCATACAAATTTAGCAGTGGGATGGCCTACGCCCAATCTGAGCGGGTGTTAGTACCACTGCCAAAGTTGTGGGGCCCGATTTTTTATAGGCGACTCCCTAAAACAAGCATTAGGCTCTTTGAATATACAAACTAGGGGCCCAATGCCTGTTGAAGGATCCCATTCAGAAATTAATAACTGATGAGCAGGGGGAGGAGTCGGGCCAGCTGTGCTCAGGATTGGTCAGCGGACTCCGTGGCCACCAACCAAAGGTAATTTTTAAAGATGTTTTTTTTAAAACAAGTCACCGTCCTGTGGAGCCAGAAGGAGCAGGAGCGCTCCCTCGACTCCATAGGAGTCACGATTGCCCCTCCCTCCCTCCCTCCTGTAGCTCACTTCAATCCTCTCTCCCGGGATTTACAGGAAGGTCGCTGCCGGTGAGGAAGGCAACCCAAAATTGACAGCTCCTGTGGAGGCGCGACCAGCACTGGCCATTCAACCCAATTATTCAGATGAGGCCCGAGGAACAATTTCTATCGATCCTCGAGCCTCTAGGTTCGAGCGCACACTGCCACTACAGCAAAAAGTCTGGGCCCGAAAACGGATGAGGCAAATTTCTAGCCCTGTATATTTCATTATGTTTGTTTAGGAGACTGACAGTTGCTTTAAAATATTAGTCACTGATAGTAGTTTCTTTAGATAATGTCGTCCTCTTGTAGCTCGCATTATACCCAAAACTGAATTTGACTTAAAACCTGATTCATTAAGAGTCATCTCCAAAAATATGTTCACAATTTTCCCTTAGGGAAAGTCCAAAGAACAGCAGTGAAGTTAGCAGTAGATCCATCAACTTACTTTCTTGACCCTAGTAGTGAGGTCCTGAACAAAAAGTTTTCGGAGGTTGTGGAGAGTTTGAAGTTCTTTTGCCTTTTAAAAAGAACAAGTAGTCAGTGATAGAGGGTTTAGGGAATATAGATTTTAAATGAGCTTGTATCTCTTTCCAATCATTAATTATATATACATACAAATAGGTAATTAATGAACACAAACCCCAGCAACTACAAACACTTGCAAATACAACTTTAAATCATTGAAAATCATATAATTTGATTTGGGGGGGTGGGGGGCGTGGAAGAAGGGAAACGGTGTTTGATACTGGCCATATCCAAGAAAAACATCCATTTGTTTCAAAAAAAAGTTGCTGATTATAATATACAATGGAGCAAACAGCATTTGCGGAGCAGAACAGGATCTTGGTCTGTTGTATAGAAAAGTTGGAGCAGCGCACCCAGTAATTTATCCGCCCACTTCTACTACCACAAGAGAAATTTTGAAAGTGACGAGTCAGCTATTTTTGTCGGGCGAGATTACTGTTGGGGAAGATAGTCACCAATGAAAACTTCCCTGCTCTAAGCACCTATTCAAAAGCAAAAAGCCACTCTCCAGTCACTGCACTTAAGTTTCAATTTTAAAATTGTATAGTAGTTTAACTGGTTTAGTAGTTTAACTGGTTTACATTGAGACATATAGGTCTAGTTATTTAGATTGCAGAGCTTCTTTTAAAAATGCTGACAATGATTTAACAGTGCATTGCGTTCGGTGTATATGCTGGGACCCATGGATTCAATATTGGGAAAGCTGTAGGTGGGAAAGAGATTCACAGACATTACACTCGCATGGCGTAGTCTTTGTTCTACAGGTACTTGACCTTAAAATTTAGTTAAGTTACATAATTGGGAAGGGGACTAGTTTGTTCTCAAGCGAGTCCATTAAAGTCCGATAGGTTTCACATTGAAACTTACAACTGTCTCCTCCAGCCCCTTGAGGTCCTGTTTTGCTTGCTCTCTTTTGTCATTAAGGAGTCTAAAAGCAGGACATAAAAGTTATTTGGAGTCAGATTTTATTTCAGATTGACAGCGTATTAAGAAAATGATTTCATGCCTCTGTGCCACACAATTTACCAAGTTAGAGGTAAACAGATCACATTACAAAAGAACGATCTTCAAGTAACAAGCCGAACGATATAATTAAAAGGTTATTTAAACGTCATGCTACTATAGTAAGCAGTCTGGTGAGGGCGTCAGCGGTCAGCTACATGACGCCTCTGAGCAAAACAAGAACTCCAATACAAAACGTACACAACAGATGCAAGAATTTTTATTGAGGAAGATATATAAACACTCACATACTACCACCAGAACAGAAAAAGGAGCAAGACTAGAACTAGGATGTTTTGCCTGGACAAATATCGTTTACAGGTAGCAATGGCCAAATTGGTACTGTGCATCATCACACTTATGACCAAATTAGTGCTTTAAAAAAATTTCTCCTTCCAAAATGCCCATAATATCCCAAGAATGCCTGAGGCACAGATGTTTCCCTGGGTACTGTCAGTCAGACAGGAGGTGATTTTTCACACAGAAAGCTAACACCCTTAGTCTTTTTCTCTCTCTCTTGCTTTCTACCTGCTTCCCACAGGCACTTAAATACAGTCACCCACCAAGAACTGGCAAAACAAGTATACTGAGTGTGGATGATATTTAATATCATTCGTGACTACCATCAGAGCTACCAAACCAGCCGCCAAGTACCTTTGGATTCTAAAGTGAAATCTGCAGCTTTAATATGAAGCGATAATCTTTAAATAGCACACTATCCTCAGTTCTCATGATGTAAAGAGAGATCATTTTAAAAATAAGCTTACACAAGTTTCTGGAGCTCGACACTTTTTTCATGTTCCTCCATTTTTAACTTGTCGAAGTCGGAGTTCAATTTCTCCTGCTCCAGCACAAGCTTTTGGTTCAAACTGTCGAGTTTAAAGAACAACAAAAGTATTTTTGTGTTAATTTAGATAGCGAACCGTTTGCATAAAAGCTTACACAACACTCAGGTATTAATTATGCTAAATTTGTCGGTAAATAACTATTAACCCAAGCAACTTCATTATCTTTTCATTGACATTTCCACCAAGATTATGCCATTTGATTCAACATCCTTTTTCTAATCAATTGTATTTTCCCCCCAACCGAATTAAAATCCAATCAGCACAATTAGTACTTAAGCTGATTTATATGGAGTAAAATACACAGAAATACAGTCATTGAATTACTGTTTGCAGAATAGCAGCAGCTGTGCTCAGCAGTGCTTCACTCCTTAATTTTGAAGTGTATAATTTTTATTTTGTACAAAAAGCTGTTGTCTTTCACAGTGCTAGTAAATTTAGCACTGTGCCTACATTATTTTAACTATTAGCACTATTACAATTTAATCAAGAATGTAAATGCAATAATTTATAATATTCAAATATAAACACCAAGAAATAAATATTACAGGTTTTAAATAAAAAGAACTTCACATTGTTCCAACCACAACAATCTTACTGCCCTCAGTCATTTTAATATTGGAACAAAAGAATAGACAATACTCCTGCCATTGCTATAGCTATTTCAATAATAAACCTAGTGATGGTGATTCCGGTATTAGAGTTTATTACAATGCTGTACAACTGGTAAAAGACTCTCATCTCAAGGTCTTGGCCTTGGTTCGGTCATAGCAATCTTGCCTTTGAGTCAGGAGGTTGTGAGTTTAAGCCCCATTCCAGATTTTGAGCATATAATCGAGGTTGACAGATGAGTGTTGCACTGTTGGAGGTGCTGCCTTTCGGATGAGACATTAAACCACTCACAGCCCTATTTAAAGAAAAGTTTAGGAGTTCTCTAGGTGCCCTGGCCAATAATGCTCTTTCAACCAACATCATAACCAAAACAGATTATTGGGTCATTTTTCTCATTGCTATTTGTGGGACCTTACTGTTTGTAAACTGGCTGCCATGTTTCCCTCCAATACATCAGTGACGACACTTCAAAAGTACTTCACTGGCTGTGATGCGCATTGGGACATCCTGAGGCCATGAAAGGCGCTATATAAAATGCAATTTTTTTTCTTTTAACTCCAAATGTTGAGAAACATTCTATCATCTCATTTCTGAAAAATTTTGTTTTTAGCAAAAAGCACCTATTGCTATCATCAAACCTGTGATATCACATGACCATCTGTGATACCACATGACCATCTGACAACTTTGAGGAAGATTCAGAAAAACTCCTTAATTCTGACTAACGATATAATAGCAAGTGCCACGATCACAAAGGTTTCAACAAACTTCCACGTAAAAGGTTTCTAATTAAACTAAAAGCTACAAGAATCCAGAGTAGAAGATAGAAATGTACAAGAAATTGGTTAAAGAAAGGAAATGGAGAGTGTTCACAAGAGGTGCAAATGTGAAACTTGGGCGAAATGTTGAATGGAGTCCCACTCAAGCCAGTGTTTGGACTCATGTTTATAATAGATATGAATGACTTGGATAATGAAAACAGCAGTAAGGTTTGCTAAATTTGCTGACAACATTAAAATATGCCTTCTGCTTTCCACAGATGATTCTGCCAATTGATTTTCAAAAGATTTATAATGAATGTGTACATTGTTAGGCAAACAAATGGCAATTGAAATTTAAATGTAAGGTATAGGTTGAAAGAATGTGGGTTAGAAGTATACAATGAATGGAATTGAATTAGGACATGGAGACTTAGAAAGTGACCTGGAAGTAATTGCAGAGTGTTCAATTTTAATGCCCAAAAAAAGGCTAATGGAATGCCAGGATTTAAAACCAGCTCTACAGAAGTCACGTTACGGCTTTACAATATGTCAAACCACTCTTAGAAAACGTGCTTAGTATTCCATGCCACAAGAAAAGTACACTTGCATTGGAAAGGGTACAGAGAAAAGCAATAAGTCTGATTCCAATTGTAAAAGGTTGATCTAGGGGTAAAGATTGGAGAAGGCTAAAGTTTTAAAGGCTGGGGGAGTGGGGGGGGTGAACTGATAATGGGAGGGACCTCAAAGTATGCAAGATATTAAGTATAGACAAGTGAGGTCATGCATTTGAGGAAAATCAGGAACTGGATTATACATTGAATGGACAGATGCTGAAACGTGTGGACGAACAGCGACCTAGGGGTGGAAATACATAATCCCATGAAGGTACAAGTACATGCAGGTAATACCATATAAATAGGGAGTAGGAAGAGCAAAGTCATTATGATAAATTTGTACAAGGCAATGGTTAGGCCACAGTTATAGGGCGCTAAATTGGGCCGTTGTTTCGGCGCTACATGGCGTCTCTGACATCCAAGATGGCACCTTGGATGCGCACATAGGAACATAGGAAGAGGAGTAGGCCATTCAGCCACTCGAGCCTGCTCCGCCATTTGATAAGATCATGGCTGATCTGTGATCTAACTCCATATACCTGCTTTTGGCCCATATCCCTTCATACCTTTGGTTGGCAAAAAGCTATCTATCTCAGATTTAAAATTAGCAATTGAGCTAGCATCAATTGCCGTTTGCGGAAGAGAGTTCCAAACCTCTACCACCCTTTGTGTGTAGAAGTGTGTAGAAGTGTTTTCTAATCTCACACTGCACCCCCTCCAAGGCCAATATGTCCTTCCGAAGGTGCGGTGCCCAGAACTGCTCACAGTACTCCAGGTGCGGTCTAACCAGGGTTTTGTATAGCTGCAGCATAACTTCTGCCCCCTTGTACTCCAGACCTCTAGATATAAAGGCCAGCATTCCATTAGCCTTATTGATTATTTTCTGCAGCTGTTCATGGCACTTCAATGAACTATGTACCTGAACCCCCAAGTCCCTTTGGACATCCACTGTTTTTAACTTTTTATCATTTAGAAAGTACCCTATCCTATCCTTTTTTGGTCCAAAGTGGATGACCTCACATTTGCCTACAATGAATTCCATTTGCCACAGTTTTGCCCATTAACCTAATCTATCAATATCGCTTTGTAATTTTATGTTTTCGTCTACACTGCTTACAATGCCACCAATCTTTGTGTCATCGGCAAACTGAGATATGAGACTTTCTATGCCTTCATCTAAGTCGTTAATAAATATTGTGAATAATTGAGGCCCCAAGACAGATCTCTGCGAGACTCCACTAGTCACATCCTGCCAATGTGAGTACCTACCCATTATCCCTACTCTCTGTCGCCTTTCGCTCAGCCAACTTCCTAACCAAGTCCGTACTTTTCCCTTGATTCCATGGGTTTCTATCTTGGCTAACAGTCTCTTATGTGGGACTTTAACAAATGCCTTCTGGAAGTCCATATAAATAACATCCATTGACATTCCCCTGTCCACTACTTTGGTCGCCTCTTCAGAAAATTCAATCAGGTTTGTCAGGCACAACCTACCTTTCACAAATCCATGCTGGCTCTCTCTGATTAACTGAAACTTTTTGAGGTGTTCAGTCACCCTAACCTTAATTATAGACTCCAGCATTTTCCCCACAACAGATGTTCGGCTAACTGGTCTATAATTCCCTGGTTTCCCTCTCTCTCCTTTCTTAAAAAGCGGAGTGACATGTGCAATTTTCCAATCCAGAGGGACAGTTCCTGAATCTAGAGAACTTTGAAAGATTATAGTTAGGGCATCTGCAATGTGCTCACCTACTTCCTTTAAAACCCTGGGATGGAAACCATGTGGTCCTGGGGACTTGTCACTCTTTAGTGCTATTATTTTCTTCATTACTGTTGTTTTACTTATGTTAATTTTATTGAGACCGTCTCTGATTCAATATTAGTTTTCTTGGGATTTCCGGCATGCTATCCTCTTTTTCTACTGAAAATACTGACGCAAAGTAATTGTTCAACATGTCCGCCATTTCCCCATTGTCAATGACAATATCCCCACTTTCAGTTTTTGAGGGGCCAACACTGCTCCTCACCACCCTCTTTTTCGCACCACGTTTCCAGCATGATGTGTGCCTGACGCCATCTCGGTATAGGAGTTAGCACAGGCACAGATAACGAACACTGGAATCATGTAAAGTAGGGAGAAAATGGCTTCAATCAGTGTGCAACGGTGATTTAAAGTGACAGACACCATTTTGGGACTAAACGCTTAACTCAACGCTCAGTCTTAACCCCAACCATCTGAATGTGTCTTAAAGTGCCTGGAGGATCCCCCACCTGTGCTATTTAAAGGGACCATGCAGGATTTACAGGTTAGTGGCTGGATTATTGCTTCTGGCTGCTGAGATATTTGTAATTGTTTTTGGCGATCTCCTAGACTTGAATACTAGGACGCGGGGACATAGCCTAACATCTAGAGCCAGGACATGCAGGAGTGAAGTTAGGAAATGCTTCTACACACAAAAGGTAGGAGACGTTTGGAACGCTCTTCTGCAGATGGCAGTTGATGTTAGCTCACTTGTGAATGTTAAATCTGAGATTGATAGATTTCTGTGAACCAAGGGTATTAAGGAATATGGGGCTGAGATGGGTATATGAAGTTAGGTCACAGGTCCACCATGATCTCATTGAATGGTGGAACAGGTTCAAGGGACTAAATGCCACTGCCACTTGCTGATTCCTGATATGCGCCATCTTCTTCTGCAAGAAAATGGGACGTGCGTCTGGGTGATGTGCCTGTCATGGTTGAATAGCTGCCAGTGTGTGTGGCCTGTGAGTTGTGGATGGGTGGCTTGAAACAGTGGTAATGTGTAAGGGTGAGAGGAAACATCTGGTTGGAAGAGTTGAGTACTGATGGAAAGAGTTTATTGGTATGTGGGTGATGGGTGAGGGGGGGCGGGGGTAGTGCTTGGTGCAGTTGGTAGGAGACGCCACTTGACAGTTGACCTCACTCACCTTGACCACTCATATCAAAGCATTGAACTTCTTCCTGCACGACATCCATGTTCATGATGATGTGCACTTGGCATTGATTTCGTCCCCCGCTGCCTCCCACTGCCTTTTGGATACATATCTGGAGGGCCTCTTGACACCACCCCCCACCCCACCGCGGATATAGGATGTCCTCCTTCTGTCCACCTCTTGCACCAAGGTCTATAGTGCATCAGCAGAGAACCTTGGTGCACGCACTCTCGCAGGCCTGGTACAAACTCAGATCGGCAGATTGGTGAGGTCTGGCGTGTAGATTGGAGGATGTGGGATTTAGTAGTGCATTATCTTTTAACATAACTCATCAGTGTGTAAACATAGGGATGGGACCTGCATCTGTGTTTTACGTGTGCGATGTCTGATCTCCGTTCAGACTCCGTGAAAACAGTAGACTGTTATTTTCAGCAAGTAACAGGTACCAGCTACCTTTAAGAGATTTCTAAGAAACATTTCTCCCTTTAAGAGATTGCGCTCCCCCTGGTGGTGGAAAGTGTGAATTGCATTGATTCCTGTGCAAGGCCTGGAACGGAACGCTGATTGCAAGTGAGTCCTGGGGTTGGCCGAAACTTGTGTCCTGCCTGCGCAGGGGTCATTGGGCGTGGGGTAATAGCAAATCATGTACCCGCGCCCAAAAACGGCCCTTAACCAATTTGTCTCCCTCTGTGTGAACAATTTTAGGTACTCCATTATAAAAAGAATATTTAAGCTATGGAGAGCAAGGTTCACCAGGATGATATCAGGGACAAGAAACTATTGTTGTAAAAAGTGATTTGAGATACTGGGACTATTCCCAATGGAACAGAGAAGGCTAAGAGGAAATTTGACAGACACTTTTAAAATTATGTAGAGATTTGACAGGGTAAATAGGGGAAGATTATTTCCACTTTAAAGCGGTAAACAATTTAAAGCGGTCAATATGAAAGAAAGAAAGAACTTCCATTTATATAGGGCCATTGACATCCTCAAGATATCACAAGATCATTAACAGCCAATGAATTTATTTTGAGTGTAGTAACTGTTATTGTGTAAGCAAACAGGGCAGCCATTTTGCACTCAGCAAGGTTCCTATGTGTGAAGGCTGAAGATCTGGGTATGGTTCTTAATGAATACTTTGTGTCAGTCTTCACAAAAGAGGGGAACGATGCAGAGATTGTAGTTAAGGAGGAGGAGGAGGCGTGTGAAATATTGGATGGGATAAAGATAGTGGGAGAGGAAGTACTGACAGGTTTAGCATCTCTGAAAGTTGATAAATCACTAGGCCTGGATTAAATATATCCCAGGCTGTTAAAAGAAGCAAGGGGGGAAATAGCGGGGGCTCTGACCATCATTTTCCTATCCTCCCTGGCTACGGCGTGGTGCTGGAGGATTGGAGAACTGCTAACACTGTACTGTTGTTTAAAAAGGGAGAAAGAGATAGACCAAGTAATTATGGGCCAGTTAGACTAACCTCGGTGGTGGGCAAATTATCTATGCTGTCCCTCAGAATTGATTCCAATAGTCATTTAGAAAGGCACGGGTTAATCGAGGACAGTCAGCATGGATTTGTTAAGGAAAGGTCGTGACTGACTAACTTGATTGAATTTTTTGAGGAGGTAACAAGGAGGGTTGATGAGGGTAACGCATTTAATGTAGTCTACATGGATTTTAGCGAGGCTTTTGATAAGGTTCCACATGGCAGACTGGTCAAAAAAGTACAAGCCCATGGGATCCAAGGGAAAGTGGCGAGTTGTATCCAAAATTGGTTCAGTGGCAGGAAGCAAAGGACAATGGTTGATGGGTGTTTTTGCGACTGGAAGGCTGTTTCCAGTGGGGTTCCGCAAGGCTCAGTACTAGGTCCCTTCCTTTTTGTGGTATATATTAATGATTTGGACTTGAATGTGGGGGGCTTGATCAAGAAGTTTGCAGATGGTACAAAAATTGGCCGTGCGGTTGATAGTGAGGAGGAAAGCTGTAGACTGCAGGAAGATATGAATGGACTGGTCAGGTGGGCAGAAAAGTGGCAAATGGATTTCAATCCAGAGAAGTGTGAGGTAATGCATTTGGGGAGGGTAAATGAGGCAAGAGAAAACACAATAAATGGGAGGATACTGCGAGGTGTAGAGGAACAAGGGGACCTTGGAGTGCATGTCCACAGATCCCTGAAGGTAGCAGGACAGATAGATAGGGTGGTTAAAAAGGCATACGGGATACTTTCCTTTATTAGCCGAGGCATAGAGTATAAGAGCAGGGAGGTTATGCTAGAACTGTATAAAACCTTGGCTAGGCCACAGCTTGTGTACTGTGTACAGTTCTGGTCACCACTTTACAGGAAAGATGTGATTGCACTAGAGAGGGTACAGGAGGAGATTAACGAGGATGTTCCCAGGGCTAGAGAATTTTAGCTGTGAGAAAAGATTGGATAGGCTGGGGTTGTTTTCTTTGAAACAAAGGAGGCTGAGGGGAGATTTAATTGAGGTATATAAAATGAGGGGCCTAGATCGAGTGAATAGGGAGGACCTATTTCCCTTAGCAGAGGGGTCAGTGATCAAGGGGCATAGCTTTAAAGTCATTGGCAGAAGGATTAGAGGGGAGCTGAGGAGAAATTGTTTCACCCAAAGGGTTGTGGGGGTCTGGAACTCACAGCCTGAAAGGGTGGCAGAGGCAGAAACCCTCAACTCATTTAAAAAGTACTTGGACGAGCACTTGAAGTGCCCTAACCTACAGGGCTACGGACCAAGTGCTGGAAAGTGGGATTAAGCTGGATAGCTCTTTTTTGGCCGGCACGGACACGATGGGCCGAATGACCTCCTTCTGTGCTGTAACTTTCTATGACTCTATGATTCCACATACAGCTGAGATAAATGACCAGTTAATCTGTTCGATGGTGATAGTTGGGAATAAATGCTGGGCTGGACACCAGTAAAACTTTGCTGATCTTCTTTGAATAGTGCCCTGGATCTTTTACATCCACCTGAACAGATAGACGGGGCCTCAACTGAACATCACCATTCCCTCAGTCTTGCACTGAAGTGTCAGCCTAGATTATGTGCTCAAACCCTGAACTGAGGGTTGAACCTACAACTTTCTGATTCAGAAGAGAGAGTGCTAACACTGAGCTAAGCTACATATATAAGAGATACTTACTAAAAGATGGAGGAGAGACATTAGAATGAATTGCTTTACTTAGAGAATTATTTGAGCGTGGAATGGTTTGCCACAGGGAATAGTTAAGGCAAAGACCATTGCATTTTTTAAAGTAGAGGAATTTACAGGGCTATGGGGAGACACCAGGGCAGTGGGGTTAATTTAGGCCTCCTTCTGTGCAGTAAACTTCTATGGTTCTAAATTATTACTTCAAAATAAGCCAAGAGAGCAACAATAAATGGAAACAGGAGGCCATATGGCACGTGCACAGACCAGAAGTCAAATATGCTGAGTTCTAATTCACCCTGATTGCAAGTTACTATATACATGCAGTTTAATACTTGATATTCTTTTATTGGCAAGTTGCATTATGAAGTCCTGTCAGATACTTACTCCCTTAGTTCATCAATGATTTTTTGTTTTTCATCAATTTCATCCCTCAGACGAGCTAGTTGTTTCTGATGGGCCTCCCTATGGTTCTCCATTTGCTCTTCCAGAGTTTTCTAGATGAAGACACCAAATGATTTAGGAGTTATTGAATTCCTCCTCCCTTCCCACACATGCACAATAATCTCTTAGAAGCCATTCATTTGGCCAAATTACTTGGAGGCTCCACTGTCCACTTCTTGTGCCTTGGATGCAGAGATTTTCAATCACAGACCCGACTGTAATACTTCCAGTTTTGAAACTTAGTATATGGAGGCAAAGTGATTATACTGGAGTTTCTAATTATTCCCCTTTTGTCAAATATGTAAAATCCCCAATAAAAACTTCCCTGTGCAAAAAGTGTCCATCTTTGTGGCTCAGTCTTCAGGAAAATATTTTCCAAATCTTTGTTAGCAAGCATAATACAAAGATGTGTACAGTAGCAAAAATATCTTTGGATCACTTGCATGTTACAGTAGCGTGGAAATTTTATATTTATATCTTCTACTTCCTGAATTATTTTCATGACAAAGTACATCTTTCAAAAGAGCAAGGAACCCATTTATTTTATAGCAGTCAAACACCATTAAAACGATTAGAACTGTTGTAACTTCCTTCCTGCTCTGTAGTTCATTTGTCAATTCATTGTAAACATTACGGGCATGATTTTAGCCTGGAACTGGGAAGGGGGCGGGGGTGGTGGAATTCCTGATGGGAAACCCGGAAGTGCGAGTTTCCCAGATGTCCTTACGACTTATACTTAAGGATGTCATTTTTTTTTTGCTGGTTTTCTGCCCGACAGGATGGCCTGATTGACAAGCTGGCTCTCAGTCAGACAGGAGAAGAAGGAGGAAGAGGACGTGATCAGGTAAGTGTTAGAGGGGTGGGTCAGTCATTGCGGGGTCAGAGGTCATGGGGGAGGGGTCGGAGGACGTGGGGGAGGGGTCGGAGGACGTGGGGGAGGGGTCGGAGGACGTGGGGGAGGGGTCGGAGGACGTGGGGGAGGGGTCGGAGATCATGGGTGGGGGGGGGGGCTTGGGGGAAGCCCTCCTGCTCCTCCGGGCCCACAAGCTGTGCTATAAAGGCTCTTACCTGCAGTTTCGGGCCTTCTTGCCTCCTCTCACATGGCTTGAAATAGAAGGCCCAGGAATTCCGGCCCCCAGACGCTAAAATCAAAAAAGCTTTGAAAATGGAGACCCGCTGCCTCCTTAAAAGCTTTTAATGACCGACCCGCCTCCTGAGACAGGGTTGGTTGCCCACTCCTCATCCCGCCCCTGTGAAAACTGGAAATGGGCGGGTTGGAGGCGGGTTTTAGATATTTGCAGTTGTTACTGCCCTCCCGCCCCCAACCCGCCTGTTTTTCCAGTCTAAAATCATGCCCTATCGGTCAGTACGTGGCCAAAACCAGGGGTCTTGTTAAAATTTAAAGCAGAACATTTGAGAGAAGTAATGAAAACACCAAGAGGGAGCAACGCATGGCAAGACAGACAAGTTAGGTTTAACCAAAATCTGAAGTCAAAAAATCATGAAATCTGCTCACCATGTTCCTCAATTTGAGGGAGAGCTAAGTGAGAAATTATTTTATCACTCATCTATCTATTTAAATATGCAAATCAGGTTCCAATGACATCATCAGGACCCAATCTGCTATTTTAACCCGAGCTCTGAGCAAGGGAGCAGCAATGGCTTCTCCGCCAGACCTAACCTGCCGGGAACAGGGTCAGAAGAGGCCCCGTGAAGGTAAATATTAACGGTTTTTTTTGGTGTTCCCCGGGGTCCCCACAAGGAAACTTTGGAAACTTTCCCCTGTCCCCTTCACCGGGAGCACTTATTTTGTGCCAGGAACTGTTTCCTTGAAGCCCCGGCAGCAGCCTACTGGCGCCTGATTTTAATGGCCGGGCAGCCGCTTCCCGCCAACTACCCAGCTGTTTTGGTCAGGAAGTCAGCAAGCAGCTGGCTAATGAGGCCTAGCCGTTAAAATCGGCCGAGCCCACCTGTTGCCAAACCCGGACGGGCACACCGCTTGCTTACTGCGTTCCCTCCTGGGTGTTAAAATTGAGTCGATAATCTCTCTAAAAATAGCACCAGCATATATTGGCGAACAGTACAGCTCATTCCCAGTCTGTGGTGAAAGAATGCATTGAAAGCAAATAGCCATTACTATTTTTTTCGGGGTGGGGGGGTCGGGTTTGGAAGGTTGGCTTAGGGGAAAATGCAAGGCAGAATACAAAAATGTTGACAGCTGGGTTATAGAGTAGCAGCTGAGAATGAATCATTTTGTCCGAACAGTAGGTTCTATCAATTAATATTCTAGTCGATAACAACTCCATGCATTGCAAAGAAGCTGCACAAAACCCACACAGAGATCAGATTTTTTTTTCTGCCTACGTGCCAGGTTTCAGAACAGATGAGTCACAAAGTACCTACATCAATGCATCTCATCCATGTTATTACCTTCATTTCATTGGCATCTTGAAGCATGGATTGGTGCTCCTTTACTTTGTCTTGGAAGGTCACTTCATGCATCTTTTCTATTGAGCAATTTTCAAAGGAGAATTAGCTGCACACACACACACACATTAGCAATCGCTAAACACTGCATGTTAGACATTTTTAAATTCAGAGCTGGAACGAAGGAAAACCTCCATCATTTCGCATCTGCGTTTATGATGTTTGATATGTAAAAAAGTGAAGCTGGTGCTGGTTTGCTTTAGCTGAAATATTTAAAGCCACCAAAGCATTTGAAAAGTTGACACAATGTCACTGTACAGTTCTTAGCACAATGGACCAGATCTTGCTGGAGCGGGCATCTCGCGGCATAGGCCGATAGACTTTATCCCAGCACCCTTCAGCTCGCAAAATGTTTATGCCATAACTTGCTGGAAGTGCGAGCTGATAATGGCATGGCGAGGGACAACGAGGCATCTGGGACCTTACGTGAACGGTGGGGGCAACAGTGGATCTCCTTAACCAATGGGATTTAAGGATTGAGAAAGAAACAGCATGCGTTGTTAACATGCCATTATTTTTCCAGCAAGATCCGGCCCAATTGGTCAGTACAAATGGGTTCACTTCAAATGAGGAACAACTGGGATGGACATGTAGACCAGGGGAGCAGAAGAGCCAATTAACCCGGAATTGGATTTCAACTAATAATTATAGAGACCAGTTAAAAATAACTACCATTGTAGTTCCATAATAATCATTTCCTCTGCTGAATTACATAGATAGATTTTTTTGCCTTCCCCTTCCTTGTGCAAAATTAAGCAAGTTTTTTTTTCTGGGGTGATGGGAGGAATTGTAATCCTCCAGCCCCTTTTAGAAAGTTAGTATCTTAAAAGAATCCAACATTTTTAGTATAGATGAACGTATACACTGTGCTGCAAAGTACTCAGTCAGAATAAAACTTGCAGCGTCCTAAATCAACGATCAAGTGGATTAAGGCTTCTGAATTACTTAAGCTTCAGGCCAGTGCATACCTTGGGCACGGAGTTTAGCTAACTCTTCATCAAGTGCATCGTGAGACTCCTCCAGCTGTCTTCTCTTCTGCTCTACATTCTGCATGTAATCCGTCAACGATTTTATCTTGGCTTCATGCTTTCAAAAGATTAACAGCACAAAAAGCGGATGTAAAGGCGTGCATTACACATACCACCAGCTGCTTAGAGCCACTTAGCTTATATTTAGGGACCAGACTATTACTGACACAATAAACCTGGATGTCAGACAGAGCTCAGTGTCACTAGTTTCATCCTTTTTGTGCAATAGAGACCATTCCATTCCTCTAGTCTTACCTACATTACAGATATCAAAATGCTCAGATGAGATAGCTTTTCAAATAAATGTAAGATAAGTAAATAATGTACAAAAGCACTTACAAATTCTTATACATACAGTACAATGGCAGAACTGCTGTAATTTAATGTACTAATTTACCAATAACTTGATACATTGAGGATTAGTACATGCACAATTGCATTTTTGTAACTCCAATATCAGACTTTTTTTTATGATTGGTAAGCCATTGGCAGAATGGCAGCCATCTTTTCAAACAGACAATACATTTTGCACTGGAGTGCCAAACTGCATATCACAGAGGTGAGACAGATTTACCTCCCACACCACCAAGTTCTCAATTTGAGCTGCATTGCTATGGGAAGGCACCGCGCAGAAGCCAGACATTTGCCCACAGGTTGGGGGAAGGTGGATAAAGTTAAGGCCAGCTGCAAAACCAGGGAGAAAATCACTTTGTGCTGCTTTGATTTATTTGAAAAGACATGTTAACGAATTTCCAAATGACAAACCGGAAACATTAAATTATAGGCAAAACAAAAAAAAAGGCCTCTTGAGGCACAGTGCTGCAAATCTCCTGATCTAGCAATTTTTTTTGAACTCGAGTGTTGTCAGCACTTTACTGATGATCACACAAAGCCCAACTTTCAAAACGATACTCGTTTATCCTCCTGAGGATTTCATGCATAGAATTTGGTGAAGATGTGCAAGCTGTTTCACAAGTTATTACACATCAGGGCCGCCACCAGACGCGTTCTCATTGGCGGGGGTGGGGAAGGGAAAGGGGTGGGGAAGATTCAAAAGGAGAGTGGGGGGTGGGGGAGAAAGGGAGGGAGAGTGGGAGGGGGGAGAAAGAGAGGGAGAGTGGGGGGGCGGAGAAAGAGAGGGAGAGTGGGGGGGCGGAGAAAGAGAGGGAGAGTGGGGGGGGGAGAAAGAGAGGGAGAGTGGGGGGGGAGAAAGAGAGGGAGAGTGGGGGGGGGAGAAAGAGAGGGAGAGTGGGGGGGGGAGAAAGAGATGGAGAGTGGGGGGGGGAGAAAGAGATGGAGAGTGGGGGGGGGAGAAAGAGATGGAGAGTGGGGGGGGGAGAAAGAGATGGAGAGTGGGGGGGGGAGAAAGAGAGGGAGCGTGGGGGGGAGAAAGAGAGAGAGCGTGGGGGGGGGGGAGAAAGAGAGAGAGCGTGGGGGGGGGGGAGAAAGAGAGAGAGCGTGGGGGGGGGAGAAAGAGAGAGAGCGTGGGGGGGGGGAGAAAGAGAGAGAGCGTGGGGGGGGGAGAAAGAGAGAGAGCGTGGGGGGGGGGAGAAAGAGAGAGAGCGTGGGGGGGGAGAAAGAGAGAGAGCGTGGGGGGGGAGAAAGAGAGAGCGTGGGGGGGGGAGAAAGAGAGAGCGTGGGGGGGGGAGAAAGAGAGAGAGCGTGGGGGGGGGAGAAAGAGAGAGAGCGTGGGGGGGGGGAGAAAGAGAGAGAGCGTGGGGGGGGAGAAAGAGAGAGAGCGTGGGGGGGGAGAAAGAGAGAGCGTGGGGGGGGGAGAAAGAGAGAGAGCGTGGGGGGGGGAGAAAGAGAGAGAGCGTGGGGGGGGGAGAAAGAGAGAGAGCGTGGGGGGGGGAGAAAGAGAGAGAGCGTGGGGGGGGAGAAAGAGAGAGAGCGTGGGGGGGGGGAGAAAGAGAGAGCGTGGGGGGGGGGAGAAAGAGAGAGCGTGGGGGGGGGAGAAAGAGAGAGCGTGGGGGGGGAGAAAGAGAGAGAGCGTGGGGGGGGGAGAAAGAGAGAGAGCGTGGGGGGGGGAGAAAGAGAGAGAGCGTGGGGGGGAGAAAGAGAGAGAGCGTGGGGGGGGGAGAAAGAGAGAGCGTGGGGGGGGGAGAAAGAGAGAGCGTGGGGGGGAGAAAGAGAGAGCGTGGGGGGGGAGAAAGAGAGAGCGTGGGGGGGGGAGAAAGAGAGAGCGTGGGGGGGGGAGAAAGAGAGAGCGTGGGGGGGGGGAGAAAGAGAGAGCGTGGGGGGGGGAGAAAGAGAGAGCGTGGGGGGGGGGAGAAAGAGAGAGCGTGGGGGGGAGAAAGAGAGAGCGTGGGGGGGGAGAAAGAGAGAGCGTGGGGGGGGGGAGAAAGAGAGAGCGTGGGGGGGGGAGAAAGAGAGAGCGTGGGGGGGGGGAGAAAGAGAGAGCGTGGGGGGGGGAGAAAGAGAGAGAGCGTGGGGGGGGGAGAAAGAGAGAGCGTGGGGGGGGAGAAAGAGAGAGCGTGGGGGGGGAGAAAGAGAGAGCGTGGGGGGGGAGAAAGAGAGAGCGTGGGGGGGGAGAAAGAGAGAGCGTGGGGGGGGAGAAAGAGAGAGCGTGGGGGGGGGAGAAAGAGAGAGCGTGGGGGGGGGAGAAAGAGAGAGCGTGGGGGGGGGAGAAAGAGAGAGCGTGGGGGGGGAGAAAGAGAGAGCGTGGTGGGGGGAGAAAGAGAGAGCGTGGGGGGGGAGAAAGAGAGAGCGTGGGGGGGGAGAAAGAGAGCGCTGGGGGGGGAGAAAGAGAGAGCGTGGGGGGGGGAGAAAGAGAGAGCGTGGGGGGGGGAGAAAGAGAGAGCGTGGGGGGGGGAGAAAGAGAGAGCGTGGGGGGGGAGAAAGAGAGAGCGTGGGGGGGAGAAAGAGAGAGCGTGGGGGGGGGAGAAAGAGAGAGCGTGGGGGGGGGGAGAAAGAGAGAGCGTGGGGGGGGGAGAAAGAGAGAGCGTGGGGGGGGGGAGAAAGAGAGAGCGTGGGGGGGAGAAAGAGAGAGCGTGGGGGGGGAGAAAGAGAGAGCGTGGGGGGGGGAGAAAGAGAGAGCGTGGGGGGGGAGAAAGAGAGAGCGTGGGGGGGGAGAAAGAGAGAGCGTGGGGGGGGGAGAAAGAGAGAGCGTGGGGGGGAGAAAGAGAGAGCGTGGGGGGGAGAAAGAGAGAGCGTGGGGGGGGAGAAAGAGAGAGCGTGGGGGGGAGAAAGAGAGAGCGTGGGGGGGGAGAAAGAGAGCGTGGGGGGGGGAGAAAGAGAGAGCGTGGGGGGGGGAGAAAGAGAGAGCGTGGGGGGGGAGAAAGAGAGAGCGTGGGGGGGGAGAAAGAGAGAGCGTGGGGGGGGAGAAAGAGAGAGCGTGGGGGGGGGAGAAAGAGAGAGCATGGGGGGGGAGAAAGAGAGCGTGGGGGGGGAGAAAGAGAGAGCGTGGGGGGGGGAGAAAGAGAGAGCGTGGGGGGGAGAAAGAGAGAGCGTGGGGGGGGAGAAAGAGAGCGTGGGGGGGGGGAGAAAGAGAGAGCGTGGGGGGGGGGGAGAAAGAGAGAGCGTGGGGGGGGAGAAAGAGAGAGCATGGGGGGGAGAAAGAGAGAGCGTGGGGGGGGGAGAAAGAGAGAGCGTGGGGGGGGAGAAAGAGAGAGCGTGGGGGGGGAGAAAGAGAGAGCGTGGGGGGGGAGAAAGAGAGAGCGTGGGGGGGGAGAAAGAGAGAGCGTGGGGGGGGGAGAAAGAGAGAGCGTGGGGGGGAGAAAGAGAGAGCGTGGGGGGGGGAGAAAGAGAGAGCGTGGGGGGGGAGAAAGAGAGAGCGTGGGGGGGGAGAAAGAGAGAGCGTGGGGGGGGAGAAAGAGAGAGCGTGGGGGGGGGAGAAAGAGAGAGCGTGGGGGGGGAGAAAGAGAGAGCGTGGGGGGGGGAGAAAGAGAGAGCGTGGGGGGGGGAGAAAGAGAGAGCGTGGGGGGGGAGAAAGAGAGAGCGTGGGGGGGGAGAAAGAGAGAGCGTGGGGGGGGGAGAAAGAGAGAGCGTGGGGGGGGGAGAAAGAGAGAGCGTGGGGGGGGAGAAAGAGAGAGCGTGGGGGGGGAGAAAGAGAGAGCGTGGGGGGGGGAGAAAGAGAGAGCGTGCGGGGGGGAGAAAGAGAGAGCGTGGGGGGGGGAGAAAGAGAGAGCGTGGGGGGGGGAGAAAGAGAGAGCGTGGGGGGGGGAGAAAGAGAGAGCGTGGGGGGGGAGAAAGAGAGAGCGTGGGGGGGGAGAAAGAGAGAGCGTGGGGGGGGAGAAAGAGAGCGTGGGGGGGGAGAAAGAGAGAGCGTGGGGGGGGGAGAAAGAGAGAGCGTGGGGGGGGGAGAAAGAGAGAGCGTGGGGGGGGGAGAAAGAGAGAGCGTGGGGGGGGAGAAAGAGAGAGCGTGGGGGGGGAGAAAGAGAGAGCGTGGGGGGGGAGAAAGAGAGAGCGTGCGGGGGGAGAAAGAGAGAGCGTGGGGGGGGGGAGAAAGAGAGAGCGTGGGGGGGGGGAGAAAGAGAGAGCGTGGGGGGGGGAGAAAGAGAGAGCGTGGGGGGGGGAGAAAGAGAGAGCGTGGGGGGGGAGAAAGAGAGAGCGTGGGGGGGGAGAAGAGAGAGCGTGGGGGGGGGAGAAAGAGAGAGCGTGGGGGGGAGAAAGAGAGAGCGTGGGGGGGGAGAAAGAGAGAGAGCGTGGGGGGGGGGAGAAAGAGAGAGCGTGGGGGGGGAGAAAGAGAGAGCGTGGGGGGGGGAGAAAGAGAGAGCGTGGGGGGGGAGAAAGAGAGAGCGTGGGGGGGGAGAAAGAGAGAGCGTGGGGGGGGGAGAAAGAGAGAGCGTGGGGGGGGGAGAAAGAGAGAGCGTGGGGGGGGAGAAAGAGAGAGCGTGGGGGGGGAGAAAGAGAGAGCGTGGGGGGGGAGAAAGAGAGAGCGTGGGGGGGGAGAAAGAGAGCGTGGGGGGGGAGAAAGAGAGAGCGTGGGGGGGAGAAAGAGAGAGCATGGGGGGGAGAAAGAGAGAGCATGGGGGGGGAGAAAGAGAGAGCGTGGGGGGGGAGAAAGAGAGAGCGTGGGGGGGGAGAAAGAGAGAGCGTGGGGGGGGAGAAAGAGAGAGCGTGGGGGGGGAGAAAGAGAGAGCGTGCGGGGGGAGAAAGAGAGAGCGTGGGGGGGGGAGAAAGAGAGAGCGTGGGGGGGGAGAAAGAGAGAGCGTGGGGGGGGGGAGAAAGAGAGAGCGTGGGGGGGGGAGAAAGAGAGAGCGTGGGGGGGGAGAAAGAGAGAGCGTGGGGGGGGAGAAAGAGAGCGTGGGGGGGGAGAAAGAGAGAGCGTGGGGGGGAGAAAGAGAGAGCGTGGGGGGGGAGAAAGAGAGAGAGCGTGGGGGGGGGGAGAAAGAGAGAGCGTGGGGGGGGAGAAAGAGAGAGCGTGGGGGGGGAGAAAGAGAGAGCGTGGGGGGGGAGAAAGAGAGAGCGTGGGGGGGGAGAAAGAGAGAGCGTGGGGGGGGGAGAAAGAGAGAGCGTGGGGGGGGGAGAAAGAGAGAGCGTGGGGGGGGAGAAAGAGAGAGCGTGGGGGGGGGAGAAAGAGAGAGCGTGGGGGGGGAGAAAGAGAGAGCGTGGGGGGGGAGAAAGAGAGAGCGTGGGGGGGGAGAAAGAGAGCGTGGGGGGGGAGAAAGAGAGAGCGTGGGGGGGAGAAAGAGAGAGCATGGGGGGGAGAAAGAGAGAGCATGGGGGGGAGAAAGAGAGAGCGTGGGGGGGGAGAAAGAGAGAGCGTGGGGGGGGAGAAAGGGAGAGCGTGGGGGGGGGGAGAAAGAGAGAGCGTGGGGGGGGAGAAAGAGAGCGTGGGGGGGGAGAAAGAGAGCGTGGGGGGGGAGAAAGAGAGAGCGTGGGGGGGGAGAAAGAGAGCGTGGGGGGGGAGAAAGAGAGCGTGGGGGGGGAGAAAGAGAGCGTGGGGGGGGGGGGGGAGAAAGAGAGAGCGTGGGGGGGGAGAAAGAGAGCGTGGGGGGGGAGAAAGAGAGCGTGGGGGTGGAGAAAGAGAGCGTGGGGGGGGGGGGAGAAAGAGAGAGCGTGGGGGGGGAGAAAGAGAGCGTGTGGGGTGGAGAAAGAGAGCGTGGGGGGGGAGAAAGAGAGCATGGTGGGGGGGGGGGAGAAAGAGAGAGCGTGGGGGGGGAGAAAGAGAGAGCATGGGGGGGGAGAAAGAGAGAGCGTGGGGGGGGAGAAAGAGAGAGCGTGGGGGGGGAGAAAGAGAGAGCGTGGGGGGGGAGGAGGGAAAGAGTGAGGGAGGGAGAAAGAGAGAGCGTGGGGGGGGAGAAAGAGAGAGAGTGGGGGGGGAGAAAAAGAGAGAGTGGGGGGGGAGGAGGGAATGAGTGAAGGAGGGAGAAAGAGAGAGAGTGAGTGGGGGGGGAGGAGGGAAAGAGTGAGGGAGGGAGAAAGAGAGAGCGAGTGGGGGGGGGAGAAAGAGAGAGAGTGGAGGGGGAGGAGGGAAAGAGTGAAGGAGGGAGAAAGAGAGAGTGTGGGGGTGGGGGGGGGAGAAAGAGAGAGAGTGGGGGGGGAGGAGGGAAAGGGTGAGGGAGGGATTATTGCCCACAGCAGTTGCAGCTGCCAGTTGGACTCCTCATCAATAGATTCAGTACAGAAAATGGATGTGAAAAAAAATCATGAATATTTAAGTTGTGTCTACCACATTTAGCTTGAAAAGGCAACTGTAATTCTAATTAAAATTGCAATGCGATAGTCCCATTAATCTTGGGACAGGCATTCCTTCAATACGATGCACTATTAGTGGAGATAAAAAAAACACACACAAATACCATTTACTTTGGAAACATTAACATTTACATTAATGAGACCTAATGTTGCAGTCACCATTTGCTAAGAATTATGCCTGCACACTGCTATTATAAACATTTGTAAACAATTTTACAACACCAAGTTATAGTCCAGCAATTTTATTTTAAATTCACAAGCTTTCGGAGATTTTCTCCTTCCTCAGGCAAATGTTTCAAGATCTCGAAACATTTGCCTGAGGAAGGAGAAAATCTCCGAAAGCTTGTGAATTTAAAATAAAATTGCTGGACTATAACTTGGTGTTGTAAAATTGTTTACAATTGTCAACCCCAGTCCATCACCGGCATCTCCACATTATAAACATTGGCATATTAACAGCACATCAATTCAATCCAAAATTACTGCAGATTAAAAGTTTTCACTGTGTATGACACCGAGGGGCCAGATCATCCCTACTGAAGTCTGTCTTAACATAGGAATAATTTGAAAATTTTTACAAACTGTGAATATCGTGTGATTTAAACAGACACTATTGTGTGAACTGTTATATCAAAGTCCTGAGGTGCACTTTTAAAAAAAAAACATGAGGGAAACAACAATCTGTTCACACGCACATACATGCAATGAGGTAGTGTGTGAAGCACCCAGCAGGGTAGGAGGCAGCAATGTCAAATGACTAGTTTAACAAGTACTCCTAAGTGCACCACCATATTGCACCACAGACTGGTAGATTACAGGTCCAATCCTTCACTCTGCTAGCTCCTGAACTCAAGTAATTTGCTTTGGGGTGACATCTGGCAGAGAGATGTTTGTGAGTGAGTCATCCCCAGTCCATTCTCATACACATGCTAACAATCCTCTCAGTAGGAGGACTGTCAAGAGACATGGCAGCAGAGCGCACACCACTTGAATGCAGCTAGTGTATAGTTCAAAAAGAACAGTTTAAAAAAAACAAATACATTTTCTTAATCTCATTGTAAAGAAGCATTTAAGATCACATTTAATAACGGGGTCCAAACAGTGCTACAGATTGTACATAAACAAATGAAAATCTATTGAATCAAAAATGATGATCTTAATGTCTTGCGACAAATTTGTAATAGACTCACAGGGAGGTTAACTAGTGCTGTGGAGGAGGGTTTAAACTAATTTGGCAGGGGGATGGGCACCAGGATAAAACATTAGAGAGGAGAAGCAAGGTGCATAGAGAACAAATGGCACTAGAGTAAGGAACAGCTCAGAAATAGGAGGGATCAGACAGTGGGCAAATGCGAGGCAGTCCAAGATGAGTTTAGAGTGCATGTCGATGAATGCACATAACGTGGTACATAAGGTTGGTGAGCTGCAGACACAAGTCACCACATGGGACTATGATATAGTGGCTCAAAGAAGGGGAGGATTGGGTACTTAATATTCCTGGTGACAAGGTATTCAGGAAAGATAGAGAAGGAAAGAAAGGAGGGGGGATGGCAGTATTGATTAAAGAAACTATTATAGCACTGGAAAGGGATGATGTAGTTGAGGGGTCAAAGACAGAATCTGTTTGGTTAGAATTAAGGAAAAATGGAGGAGCCATTACGCTACTGGATGTATATTATAGGCCACCATAAAGTCAGAAGGAGATAGAGGAATAAATTTGCAGGCAAGTTACAGAAAGATGCAAGAACAATACAGTAGTGATAATGGGGGACTTCAATTATTCCAATATAGACTGGGACAATAACAGTGTAAAGAGCAAAGAGGGGGAGAAATTCCTGAAATGTGTTCAAGGGAACTTTCTTGATCAGTACGTTTCAAGCCCAATGAGGAAGGAAGCATTGCTGGATCTAGTTCTGGGGAATAAAGTGGGGCAAGTGGAACCATGATCATAATATCATCGCACCCAGGGAACTGTGTACAATTTTGGCCTCCTTACCTAAGAAAAGATATACTTGCCATAGAGGGAGTGCCACGAAGGTTCACCAGACTGATTCCTGGGATGGCGGGATTGTCGTATGAGAAGAGATTGAGTAGGCTAGGCCTGTATTCTCTTGAGTTTAGAAGAATGAGAGGTGATCTCATTGAAACATACAAAATTCTTACAGGGGTCGACAGTGTAGATGCAAGGAGGATGTTTCCCTGGCTGGGGAGTCTAGAACCGGGGGTCACAGTCTCAGAATAAGGGGTAGGCCATTTAGGACTGAGATGAGAAGAAATTTCTTGTCTCAGAGGGTGGTGAATCTTTGGAATTCTCTACTCCAGAGGGCTGTGGAGGCTCAGTCATTGAGTACATTCAAAACAGAGATCAATAGATTTCTAGATATTAAAGGCATCAAGGGATATGGGGATGGTGCAGGAAAATGGGGTTGAGGTAGAAGATCAGCCATGATCTTGTTGAATGGAGGAGCAGGCTCGAGGGGCTGGATGGCCTACTCCTACTCCTGTTTCTTACGTTCTTATGTTCTTATCAGGTTTAGAGTAGTTATGGAAAAGAAAAAGGATCAATCAAATGTGAAAATACTTAATTGGGATCGGCTAATTTCAGTGAGTTAAAAAAGGATCTTGCCCAGGTGGATTGGAATCAAAAATTGGTAGGCAAAACAGTAATTGAACAATGGGAGGCCTTTAAGCAGGAGTTGGTTTGGGTACAGAGTGGACACATTCCTATGAAGGGGAAAGGAAGGACATCCAAAGCTAGAGCTCTCTGGATGACCAAAGATATAGAAATTAAAATGGAACAGAAAAAGGAAGTTTATGACAAATGTTAGGTTCATAATACACTAGAGAACCAAGCTGAATACAGAAAGTACAGAGGAGATCTAAAAAAGGAAGTAAGAGGGGCAAAGAGAGAGTATGAGATTAGAACATAAAAACTAGGAGCAGGAGTAGGCCGTATGACCCCTCGAGCCTGCTCTGCCATTCAATAAGATCATGGCTGATCTTCAACCTCAACTCCATTTTCCTGCCCGATGCCCATATCCCTTGATTCCCCTAGAGTCCAAAAATAGATTAGTGGCTAACATAAAAGAGAACCCAAAAGTCTTTTATAAATATGTAAATAGTAAAAGGGTAGTCAAAGGGTGGGGCCGATTGGGGACAAAAAAGGAGATCTTCTTGTAGAGGCAGAGGGCATGGCTGAGGGACTAAATGAATAATTCACATCGGTCTTCACTAGAGAAGAGGATGCAGCCAATGTAGCAGTAAAGGAGGAGGTAGTAACAATAGAGACTAGGATAAAAATAGATAAAGAGGAGGTACTTAAAAGATTGACAGCACTGAAATTGGATAGTCACCTGGTCCAGATGGGATGCATCCTAGGTTACTGAGGGAAGTAAGGGTGGAAATTTCGAAGGCTCTGGCCATAATCTTCCAATCCTCCTTAGATATGGGGCGGTGCCAGAGAACTGAAGGATTGCAAATGTTACACCCATGTTCAAAAAAGGGGAGAGGGATAAACCCAGCAATTACAGGCCAGTCAGCCTAACGTCGGTGGTGGGGGAAACTTTTAGAGGCAATAATCCAGGACAAAATTAATTGGCACTTGGAAAGGTATGGGCTAATAAATGAAAGTTGGCAAGGATTTGTTAAAGGAAAATTGTGTTTGACCAACTTGATTGAGTTCTTTGATGAAGTAACGGAGAAGGTTGATGAGGGTAGTGCGGTTGATCTTGTGTATATGGACTTTCAAAAGACATTTGATAAAGTAACACATAATAGACTTGTTAGCAAAATTAAAGCTCCATGGGATTAAAGTGACAGTGGCAGCATGGATACAAAATTAGCTAAGGGACAGAAAACAGAGAGTAATGGTGAACGGTTGTTTTTCAGACTAGAGGGAAGTATACAGTGGTGTGTACATGGGTCAATATTAGGACCACTGCTCTTTTTGATATATATTAATGACCTGGACCTGGGTATAGGCGGTATAATTTCAAATTTCGCAGATGACACAAAACTCGGAAATGTAATAAACAATGTGAAGGATAGTAACAGACTTCAGGAGGATATACACAGACTGGTGAAATGGGTAGACACATGGCAGATGAAATTTAATGTGGAGAAGTGTGAACTAATTCATTTTGGTAGGAAGAATGAGGAGAGGCAATATAAGCTAAATGGTACAATTTTAAAGGGGGTGCAGGAACAGAGAAACCTGGGGGTGCACATACACAAATCTTTGAAGGTGGCAGGACAGGTTGAGAAGGCTGTTAAAAAGGCATATGGAATCCTGGGCTTTATTAATAGAGGTGTAAAGTACAAAAACAAGGAAGTTAAGCTAAACCTTTATAAAACACTGGTTAGGCCTCAGCTGGAGTATTGTGTCCAATTCTGGGCACCACACTTTAGGAAGGATGTCAAGGCCTTAGAAAGGGTGCAGAAGAGATTTACTAGAATGATGCCAGGGATGACGGACTTCAGAAGCTGGGGTTGTTTTTCTTAGAACAGAGAAGGTTAAGGGGAGATTTGATAGAGGCTGTTCAAAATCATGAACAGTTTTGATAGAGTAGATAAGGAGAAACTGTTTCCGGTGGCAGAAGGGTCGGTAACCAGAGGACACAGATTTAAGGTGATCGGCAAAAGAGCCAGAACCGACATGAGGAAACATTTTTTTAAGTAGTAAGTTGTTATGATCTGGAATGCACTGCCTGAAAGGGTGGTGGAAGCAGATGCAATAGTAACTTTCAAAAGGGAATTGGATAAATACTTGAAGGGAAAAATTTGCAGGGCTATGAGGAAAGAGCAGGGGAATAGGACTAATTGGATAGCTTGTTCCAAGAGCTGGCACAGGCATGATGGGCCGAATGGCCTCCTCCTGTGCTGTACCTACTATGATACGTGCAGTTTGAAGAACCTGGGCTGCAGTCTCATCCTGCAATCAAAAGTGCTCAGTTAAAAGACAGTTACTATACTGCTTACAACAGCTAGTCTGCAGGAAGCAGTTTCAGCACCAAGAACTCAGTATCCATTCGCAAACTTGAAATTGTTAGCAACCAGCTCTTGTGGCTAGCATAACCATTGCCATTACCAAGAGCTGGTTTTCGGATAATCACGTGAATCTATCGCTGTCTCTCACATTCTTACACACGTGCGTGTCTCAATGGCCACATTCCCCTCAAGTATGATCAACTGTTGGTGGAGGATAATTGATCAATATTTCTTACCTACCAGGTTGGTAGATGGAGAACAGGTATACGACACAATTGTTAATACAATCTCACCATCTTACTCGTGGCACCGACCCAAGACACTAACACAAAAATCAATTAAAAACATAGAAATAGAAAGAATTCTAAATCATATAGGATGCGTTACAAACCTCCTCCTGAAAGGATTCAGGTCATTGAACGTGACACTCACTTCCATTGAAACTTTCAACTCAGGGCGTAAAATAGGCAAAAGCGGATCAGCTGCCTCTTATACACCCTGTATGATTTTCCTTTCCATTGAAATCGGGCATGCTGTAAAACGGGCAGACAATCCAATCTCATCCATTTTACACCCCTGCCGAAGTTGAACGTTACGCCCAATGATTCACAATAAAATGCAGACTGCAATTTATAAATTTGGCCTCCAACAGCCTTCAAGTATTATCAAAGCAGTCTATTTCCCCTGGATTTCTATCCTTGAACCAGATATCTGTAGAACTAGAAACAACTCCTATTTGTGCTGTAAACTTTTCATACCTGAGACACTAAGAGCTGGCAAGCTGCCAGTTCCCGCTCATTCTCATTCATTTTTTTACTGCAGTCCAGCTGTGTGCTCTCCAGCTGTTTGGCACGCTTCACCAATGTCTTGACCTCAGACTTCATTTTGCTAACATATAGACGAGCAACCGTGAACTCTTCTTCCAGCACGCCATTCATTTCTGCCATCTGGGAGAGAAAGATGGTGGTTAGATTGTCAACTATAAAAATATGACAATGGTTGGCATCTTCCTGCCTCTCCCAAATTTGTAATCAGTGGGATGGGGAAATAATTCCACCCTTTTCTCCTAGTTGTCCAGCATGCATGTCATTTTCCAATAGGAAATAGTATCCCAACAGTAGTGTAATATAAATTCCTTAGTGGCTCAGTGGGTAAATGCGCTATATGGTGTAGTACTGAGCCACATTCATCAGAAGGTCTCAGTGGTGATCTCTTGACCCTGCTGAGTTAGCACATCTCAGCCAGGACAATGGGGTGGTACAATCGCCACAGTATCCCTAGGCTAGTGCTGGGTAGGGGAGGGGGGAGGAGAAGAGAAAAGAGAGGAGGAAGAGAAAAGAGTTGGGGGGAGGGAAGAGGAAAGAGAAAGAGACAGGAGAGGGAAGAATCAGTGAGGGTTCTTACCCAGTGTTTGTACATTTACCCAGAATAGTGTTAGGTTTGGGTGTAATGGCACAGTTTGCCTGGCAGCACTCACTGACCAGTCTCACAAATGAAAAGTGGCTGTTCAGTTGTGTTACCTCAGCACGAGCTGCCACCATCATAGAGGAGAGGAAATGGGATTAAAAAATGCATTTACTTGTTTTAACTTCCAGAGATAGGTTGTGTAAATGTTGTTTTTATGAAGACTTCACCTAGCTCTTCATGTTTCCCTTCCATCCAACAATTATGAAACATTTTTCTATTTACACAAGTCATTTATCCAGTGCTTTCCTCAGTCCATATAACTGAGCTGAAGCTATTCAATATTTAAATGAACCGCTTCATCGAGTATGGGAGAGAAGAAAAAATATTTTAGAAATTGTACAGAACAGCTCAAACTGTTACTAATAATTTATTCATTTGTCAGCATTCATTATGGAACCAGATATAGCGTAGACAATTTTTTTTAAAGTTAAATTTATTACTGAAAGATCTTCACACTGAAGTTGCTATTTAAAGACTAAAGACCTGAAGTAGTTTCAGATATGGTTTGTCACCATCTCAGATGCTGCTAGGAGAGCCATTCGATTTGAAACAGAATTGTCACCTTCAAAGACAATCTAAAGCACAAGTTTATCATGAATGGAAGATTTGTAAAAAATTCACAGTCAAACCCCAGTTTAACAAATGTGTGGGAACCAGCAGAATGGTTCTGTTGGAGGCGACTAAGAAAAAAAATAATGTTGCAGTTTCAGTTCTCCGCCGGCTAATAGAGACTACTCCGAGCTAAAGGTCCCGCTACATCTTTTCTTAAAAATAGCGTTCGGTGTATGTGACTGATTTACTGTGTACATTCAAGAGAAAATGCTACAGCAGCCTCAAACACGAGGCTTGACTAAATGCAACCAGTAGAGGGAGCAAGAAGCTGCATTTATTTAATGAAGGTTTCAGATAGACTTTATTCTAGAAACAGTCAAGCTCAACTGGTTCTTCATTTTTTTCAGTATTATTTAAAATACAGCAAAGATGTGATCAATGATTATTTCACAGTGAATTCCCTCCATTTATAGAATAAAGTATCACAACTCAGCTCCTTTGATAGCCAACATTTACACCCATCTGGATCCATGAAAACCTGTTTCTGATAAGTAGAGAGTAAAAGCTATATTCTATTAAGCATATGTTTAACTGCAGATGTCCTACCATTCCAGGAATGGAGTGGCTTGATTTCCTGATTTTAATTTTATCTCTAATAATAATAGAAATGAAGGGTACATTGCACCAAAGTAACTTTGATTTATAAAAACATTTTTTCTGCTCAAGATGAGAAATGTCACAATTGGAGAATGCAATACTTTTCCACAATGAACATCCAATATCGGCAACAAAACCCTCCCTGACCAAGTGTAGCATGGGTTAGATGCAGGGCAATGCTGTCTCCACTGACAATATAACTCAAGCTCAACCTCAGAAGCGCTCTCCCTACTGCAGGGCTGTCCAACCTGTTCCCCCAGAGCCAGATGCGGCCACCCAGGCCTTGACCAACGCTTGATGTGAAGTCCTACTGTGCTTCTGTTTCTTATTTGCTGGTTTATTCTGTTTTGAATTTTGTGGGACTGGAGATTTGGAAAGGGCTGTTCTTAGCAGATGGATAAATCCACAAATCGAAACACCAAGATCTGTTAGCATCAGCAACTTGAGCTATATATACTATTGAGAACTTGGATTTAAACATTATATCTAGTGAAATTGCCAATTTGTACCGAGAACCCACATCCACCGGGAACTAAACTGACACCGCCCAGACACATTTCACATAGGATCCTTGCGAGAGAGAGAGAGAGAGAGAGAGAGCAGGGTTACATTGAAACCCTGTTTCCAGAAGTGAAAAGAACAAAGTGCTCAATCACTGCACCACCTAGTTCCTCAACATTTACAATTTTTTTTATGAAAGAGAAACTCAGGCCTTAAAGAAAAGTGGCTAAATGTACTGCCCAGTGTGACACTGATCCATACAGATGATGAAGGTCTCAGGTTCAATTCCTCATCCATGTAGAGTCAATTAATCTCAATCAGAGCAGCAGTGGGATTCAAGACAACTAGCCTCAGTATTCCTGCACTGAAAGGGGATGGGGGGGGGGGGGGCAGGGAGAGAAGAGGAGAACAGCAAGTAACTCTTGCTAGAAACAGGTTATTATCATTGAGCAAGAACAGGACCCAGCTCACTTTTCACAGTGCTCAGTCATACAGCCCACCAACACTAATTGTCCAGGCTGTTACATGAAGAATGGTTATTAGCTTGGAGTATAAGAACATAAGAAATAGGAGGAGTAGGCCATATGGCCCCTCAAGCCTGTTCCGCCATTCAATAAGATCATGGCTGATCTTCGACCTCAACTCCACTTTCCCGCCCGATCCCCATATCCCTTGATTCCCCTAGAGTCCAAAAATCCATCCATCTCAGCCCTGAATATATTCAATGACTGAGCATCCACAGCCCTCTGGGGTAGAAAATTCCAAAGATTCACAACCCTCTGCTTGAAGAAATTCCTCCTCGTCTCAGTCTTGAATGGCCGCCCTCTATCCTTCGACTATGCCCCCTAGTTCTAGATTCTAGCCAGGGGAAACAATCTCTCAGCATCTACCTTGTCAAGCCCCCTAATAATCTTATATGTTTCAATTAGATCACCTCTCATTCTTCTAAACTCCAGAGAGTATAGGCCCATTCTACTCAATCTCTCCTCATAGGACAACCATCTTATCCCAGGAATTAATCTAGTGAACCTTCGTTGCACCGTCTCTAAGGCAAGTATATCCTTCCTTAGATAAGGAGACCAAAACTGTATGCAATACTCCAGGTGAGGTCTCACTAAAGCCTTGTTCAAACATAGTAAGACTTCCTTACTCTTGTACACCAACCCTCTTGCAATAAAGGCCAACATGCCATTTGCTTTCCTAATTGCCTGCTGTACCGGCCTACTAACTTTTTGTGTTTCTTGTACGAGGACACCTAAGTCTCTCTGGACATCAACATTTAATAGTTTCTCACCATTTAAAAAATATTCTGTTTTTCTATTCTTCCTACCAAAGTGAATAACCTCACATTTCCCCACATTATACTCCATCTGCCACCTTCTTGCCCACTCATTTAACTGAAAGGCTGTTGTCCACAAATTCATACCCAGCTGCATTTAGGAGAGAGATGGTGGGAGAATTGAACCATGCTTGTTAAATGCACTGAAAATGCCTAGCTCAAAATCTTTGTTGTTCTCCTTTCCATTCCCCCACCTCACACCCCTCATCCCCCCTCCCCCCACCAATCCCCATGATGTGTGGCAATTCTTTCACAGGTGGCCTTATTCTTAACAAATCTCCTATAAAGATGAGGCCTGGCCTGCTGGAGGTACACATCAGGAATTTGTGCGTGTGTTCTTTGATATTCTGTCTGTTAATTATCATAAAATCAGCCCTATGGTCCCGAATACCAGGTTTCAAAATAATGTTGCAGGCAACCATATGAAATAAAGTCCACGGTTACTGGGAAATCTATCCACAAGTCATGACAGGCATAATGAAAGAAACTAGCATTGGTAAGACCCATTAAACCAAAATGTCAGTCCAATTCTGTTGGATCTGGGCAGATAGCTCAATATTTGTAAATACTGAGCTACTGAGTACAGTAGAAACCAGTTCTAGTGCTATATGTTCAATAGCCCAAATGATCACTATAACCAACTGATTAACCAGCCTCTCCTTCCATTGCACTATTCAGAATACGAGCAGTCTTAACTTAAGTCTCCTTCTTCTTTAATCATTAATTTTCAGGCCAAAACTGGCAGAGTGAGCAGAATGCTTCTCAACACTTACCGGTACGTTAAACAGCTGAATCAGGGTAATGAGTGATTGACGCATTCTTCTCATGAACATGCCATGAGGAGGCACCAAACAAAGTGGGGGGAGGCAGCGGTGATTATGATACCGTCAACCCAGGTCACTATTATGCACTTAATTTCAATAGTGGAGGCACTAGAAGATTATGAAAAAGAGGGAATACCTCAAGGTGGATGAATCCCCCCCAAAAAAAACTTGTTTCTTCACTGCAATACATTTTTGCTTTGTTCTACTGCATCAATTAGTTCATGTCCAGACCAGATTTTCAAGAACATTCTCTAGGAACCTACCATTTTTACTTCACTGTTGCCAATGATTCCCCCTATTTCTCCCAGGTCCTTCAACAAGACATTCAGTATCTCGATTGCCCTCTTCTTCTGGTGGTTACTGAGCTCCTGGAGTTGATTGAATTCTTTCTGAACAACTATTAAGGCACTCTACAAAAAAAAACAAAGTTTAAATGCAAAACTGCAGGTTAAAAAGAAAATAATTTGACACTTATGAACCATTTTAAAATGATGATTAGCTTCAGTAGCAATTTTCATTATTTAAAAACAAAAATTTTTAGTTTCAAAGTTGGATTGTTTTGGCAAGGTTTTTCAGGAAATACTTAAATTCAAATTGCTACTTTTAGCAATGGTCTTGCACATCCAGCAAGATCTAAAATAAGGCGAGCCGATTTCTTTCTTCCCTCTCTTTCCCCTCCTCCCCCAAACATCAAAATTGTGTCAATTACCGTTTTCTGTGCGAGTTCGTCAGTCAGCAACTCATTGGCCTTAGTCTTGTCCTCCACTTCTTGGGATTTCTGGTCATAGTTGACAGCCAGTTCCTCCAAGGCCTGAAGTACTTCTTTCACCTCATCCTTAGCTGCTTCATTTTCAAACTGCAGTCGGTTCAGTTCCTCTTGGATCTTCTCATAATCCCTCCTTGTGGAGACCAACAGCTGGAAATAGCCACACATTTTAATATCGGTATCAGCCAGATCAAAACCCTCATGGAAATCACAAGGGATTCAAAACATTTCACTGGAAGAAAAGCCTGTAGTGCAGTCCCGGTGATAACTGGCACTTAAACCCACCTCAAGTGAACAAGTCATAGCAATGTTCCATCAGATCCATACATTGTATTTGACACAATCTCTGAAAGACTTCAAACAGTTCATCCCCATTTTTGGTCATTCCTTTTACCTTGATACATTTGGATTAAACAGCCATAAACATTGATATTACTGTATGCAAAAACTCACCTCCTCCTGGTCCAACATCTGCTGCTTTAGATTCTCAGTCAGCTGGCTCTGCTGGTTGATTTCTTCATCCTAAACAAAACAAAAATCAGAGGGAAATTCAACAGGAGATTATGGTAACATCCCAAATTACTGACTCACAGATTCCCAGGAATGTTTGCTGAAATCTGCTTGTACAGGAAATATTTCTGTTTTATAAAATAACACTCATAATATTATCACCCATTCAATTTAAATGCAGAATGGCAAGAGGAATTTCAGACAAATGTGCTAAAAGTTCATAATCTAATACCCAATGATGTAATTTAACATTAACAGACGTTTAACATTAGAAAATGCTCATATCGGTTTTAGTTCACAGAGATATCACCACCATCTATACAACAAGCCATTTTAAGAGAGATTTTAAAACAGTTGAAATATGTGAATTTGAGAGTGGTTACTTGTCAAGTGACCATGATTCCTATCAAAAAATGTTGGGTTCTAAGAACTACCAACTTTATTTAGAAAAACTTAAAATACACAGTGCATGATAACACTTCTTAACAAGGTAAAATGTTAAGGAGTTCCTCATATGCAAAAAGAATGTAATTACTTGATGCTGCTGAGAGAGAAGTCATTTTAACAGGTTGGTGCCATGTTGGGTAGAGTTGACCACAACAGTATTAAACTAGACCCGTCTCCATCTTGCAACCAAAGAATGAAAAGTTTAGTGCAAGAATGCTGAATATTTTGGCATGCAATTCCTCTCCCATATTTTAATGGAGGCACTAACCTGTTTATTTCAAATGAATGCATTAACCATTCAAACAATAATGCTCGCTTAACTTAATTTGAAGGCCTAATTGTGCTCATGAAGGCCCTGGCTGCAACACAAGGATAAAATTAGGCTTAAAATAAAGATTATAGTGAGCTCATCTAGCCTACAGATTTTGGCAAAGGTCTGCTTTACTGGGGAATATCACATGGACAATGCAATGGCTGTTCAAGTTTGATAAACACAACACAGAAAACAGGAAAAATTCTAAGCTTTATTCCTTTAAAAAAAAATCCTAAGTCAATGGCCCTGAATTTGCTGGAGTGGGACATCTCGTGTTGAGCGCCATGAGTTGGATTTTTTTTTCTCACCTTTCAGCTCCAATTATTTTTGAGCCACAAATTGCTGGAAGTGCGAATTGATACCAGTGCGGCGAGGTCAATGGGTATCTGGCACCTTGGTGAACGACGAGACCAATAGTCTATTTCCTTAATCAATTAAATTTAAGGATAGAGAAAGAAACAAAGCAAACGACGGAAAAGTAAATAGGGTAAATCAAAGTCAAATTCGATACAGAAAGAGAAATAATGAAAGGGAAGGAAAGATTATATTAAGAGAGAGAAAAAAGGAGGCAGAAAGGAAAAGTAAGGAAAACATTTTGAAATTTAAAATTTAAAAACCCCTAAGAACAATTTACTACCTGCAGAACTGAGACTCCACAGTTTCAATTGTTCCCTCTCTGGGCCTCCAAGGTTGAGTGGTATGTCAGGACCATAAATCACCCCACTAACAGGGTCCTTACACTGTGAAATAGCAGCTCCAACTTTCTGCGGAGCAAATCCAGCAATTTCTTGAAACTCACGGGGAGGTTGACAGTGAGATGCTGTTTCTTGTGAGGCTAACGGAAGAGCAGCGCAAATCGTCCAGTAATTTATGGCAATTCACAACTCATGGCGTATCTCTTCCTCACCACAAATTGCTGTTTTTTTACACTAATAACGACGTGAGCATTAAACTCGCCATTACTTCCCCAGCGAATTCTGGGCTGTTATTTCCACAGAAGAACAAGAGGGCACAACATGGTACGGCACATCTCTATTAATGTGAGGCAAATCTGTCATCAAGTACAAACCTTGTCATCAAGCTGTTTATACAAATTACTGATCTCTTCCTCTAACTTCACCCTCTCCCCTGCTGTAATTTTGGGTGCTGGAGCAACATTGTCAATGGTTGTCTGGTTGTCACATGGCTCCAAGGTCTTTTGGTCTTTGGCGTCAATTTGTTCATCTTCAGGCACAGACTCACCTGCAAGGAGAGTAAGGACACTGCATGTTGGAACCAAGACAACTGGTTTCCATGGCAACACAGCCTGCCCATGTACGTGTAATGCATGTACCAAAAGAGAGGAGAAACTTTCATTTCAAGAAGCTACCAGCAGGCCAGCTATGAATGAAAGACTACAACAGACTAGCTAAACTGAAACAAAATCATCATACTTAAAAAGCTCCTGTGACTTTTTTTTAAAACTGACTTAGTTGTATTCTTGTTAAGTGTTTGGGCAGTTGTCTCTTTTGAAAATAAAGGCTAATTGTACTACTATTTATTTTACCTAGAAATAAAAATGGTTAATGGATGTTGCTACAAAGTGGATTTTAAAGATCTCAGGTATTTTAACTTGAGAAATAAAAATAGATTTCCAATAAAGCAAACAGATGGTGTAATGGTATAGCTGAGCATTATTTGTCACACCAAATTCTGTACACGTGCAAGAGAAGTGCTCATGGAGTAAGAAGGTTGTTTCCAACAGCCACAGAATCAGAATATGCTGCTAATATTGTAGATTTGCCCATGAAGGTCCTTACAGTTGCACTGCTAACCAATAATATTGAATACTAACAAATCCATCCCCCTCTCTTGCATTCCATCAAAAACAAAGCACTTTGTACATTATTGATGCTTTCGTTTCCCCCTCGATCAATTTGGCACCAACTGCTAATAGAGTCAAGATTGCACTTATAGTTTCCCACAATTCACAACATATTATTACAGCAGAATGTTACACATTTTGCATGATTAGTCTTTATTATAGACTAGCAGCACTTCTGTTGCATTGCTCACAATAATCCAAACGATGCACTATTTTGTATTGACAGGAGCTTTATACCATGTGGTGCATATTATAGCATATAACAAGGGGATCTTTACATTTATTAGGAAAAGGCTACCAAGACATAAAGGGACTACCGAGAGGAAATCCATCTGCTGCTAATAATATTTACCATGGCCTGTCCCTTTAAGGTCCCAAATTATCCATCTACTCCCTGTAGGAGGTGCTCTAAATTGGCACATCATGAGGTAAATTAGAGGCCAATTAATTTTGTTTCTAAATTAGCAGCCGAGACGGGTATGACAGGTGAAATAAAACAGAAAATGCTGGAGAAGAGTTAACGTTTCAGGTTGAACTAATCCAGTTCTGACGAAAGGTCTTCGACCTGAAACGTTAACTGTTTCTCTCTCCACAGATGCTGCCTGACTTGCTGAGCTTCTCCAGCATTTTCTGTTTTTATTTCAGATTTCCAGCATCGGCAGTATTTTACTTTTGACAGGGTATGACAGGTATTGTGAGATATTGGGCTCGATTTTGCCAGGCCTGCGGGTTTCCGGCGGGTTGGGTTTCAGGAGCGTGGTCAACACGCTCGGAGAAATTAGTGGGTTGCCCGCGCGATCGTAGCAGGCAACCCACTAATAGGCATCAATTACCTGATCCTCCGGGGTCCGCGGCGCTGGCCTGCGCGTCAGGCGGGCTGCGCATGCGCAGTACGATCTGTCAGCTGGAGGCTCTCTAGTTAAAGGGGCAGTCCTCCACTGACAGATGCTGCAACCAAAGGATCAAATTGCAGCATGGAGCAGCCCAGGGGGAAGGCTGCTCCCAGTTTAATGATGCCTCACCCCAGGTATCATCAGATGGGGTGAGGAGGGGGGGGGAGGACACAGATCTTCCCCCCGGCGGGTGGGAGGAAGCGGCCTGCCTCTGCCACCAAGAAGGCCTGGCTCGAGGTGGCAGAGGAGGTCACCAGCGCCACCAACATATGGCCCACCTGCATACAGTGCAGGAGGCGCTGCAATGACCGCAGTAGGTCAGCCACAGGGAGAACACAAAGTCTTTCCCCTACACTCCGTCTGCCACAACACTGCCCCCACCCCACATCTCCTTCGGCACCGCCAACACTACTCTGTCACATCACCCTTCATACCCACTCAAACCCCATCCTCATCTTACCTCCACCTACTCACCTCGCCAGTACTCATCCTGCCACTAACACGCAACCCAATCCTCATACAATCTCATTGCTCCATCCCATACTCACCCTCTCGTGCATCTCCCTCACGGCCAGCCTCACTCAACCTGCCACCACCTGTGCTGCAGCCACAGGGCATGCATCACATATGTGCGGTAGGCAGTGTAAGGCAAACGTGTCGTGAGCATGAAGTGGGTGCACAAGGGTGTCTGAGGGTTTGTCATGGGTGTTACCTCTATTGAATTTCAGAGCAACAAACAGCACACATTATATTGACACCACCACTGCCATGTATCCGCGAATCCTGTCCGTTGTGTCCAATAATGCCCGCTACTGGGTATCACTATGAGGACCCACCACTGATGCCACCCATCGTGTTACTGCAGAGTAGGTGCAGGTGCATTTGCAGGGCTCTTCCGTGCCGACGACTGAGAGACATCGGCGGTGTAGCCGGCTGCACCCTGGAAGGATGCAGAGGAGAAGTTGTGGAGGGCAGTGGTGACTTTGACAGCGACAGGTGAGCAGTTGGTGCTGGGGCCAGCCAGGAGCAGCTCGGCATGAAAGAGCCTGCAGATCTCCACGACTACATGTCAAGCGAATCTGCGCCTCCGTGTGCACTACTGCTCGGAGAGGTCCGGGGAGCTGCGCCTCGGTCTGTGGACCTTGTGGCGAGGGTAGTGCCCTCTGCGATGCGTCTCTCTCTGCGGTAGCCCTCCCTCCTGCTGTGCAGGTGGTCATGCAACAACACCGTGTTGGGGGGCTCCACGTCTCTGCGGCGGACGGCGTGGACTGCGAGGCTGCTGGGGCTGGTCATGCTGTTCGTCCTCCGAGGGTGTCCACGCACCACCCATCTGGCAGGTGTTGGTCTGAGGGGTTGTGCAGGGTAGGTGGGTGGTTCCTCGGACTAGGGCTGCGGTTTCGTGTCGGTCTGTCCTCTGGCTTGGCGGGGGGTGGTGGGGGGCAGGAGTTGCCCTATGTGACGCGGTGGCCTCCTGCGTGGGTGAGGGCTCTCCCCCATGGAGTGCACCTTGGCAGCTGCCACAGGCTGCTGGCTGCAACACGCCTGGTTGGAGAGAGACTGTTTCCCCCAGTGTGTGAAACTCACTGCCTTGAACCTAAAATCCCACACTTCCTCTTTTGACAGCTGCTTCAGCTCATTAACTGACCAACAAGCAAGGTAAATACTCTCAAGTGGAACCCCGCTGGCTTTAATTGCCTGCGGGATTCCCACCAGCGGGGCTTGCGCGCGCAGCCCCGCACGTCAGCGCGGTACCCGGAAGTGGCCGGGATTTCGCCGCGATCCGGTCACGTGACTGGATATCGGGATTTTCGGGGCCCCCCCGCTGGAAACCCGCCGGAAACCCGACGCGAAAATCGAGCCCATTATATTTCTATGAAACTGGTACCTGCCAAATGGACCACAATTGCTTTTCTGGTACTATACATTTCTATGTTCCTAGGCTTCTAAATTCCCAACTCCTTCTCTTGGGAGAGGCCTGTTTATCATATTCAGCAGAAACCAGCAGGAAGTGACTGGCCTTCTCAAAATTGTTCGGTTATGATTTGTCGGCTGGTTAATGAATGACATTTTTACACTGTCTCTGCGGAGCTTCAGCACATCTTCCACCCAAGTTACGGTGGCAGATTGGGAGAACTCTGTGGAAATTCTACTCCACAATGTTGCCATACATGAGTAACTAAAAAAACTCTGCCAAGACAATAATATCTTTGTGTGCTTTATCACCATGCGTATCAGGACACAAGTCTACCTCAGGCATCCTTGTGTACTCTATAGGAATGTGTCAGTCCCAACTCCCTAGGCAAATGCTAAAGCTGGCTTCAGATTGATGGAGACTGGATGGGATGCCTTCAGTTTTGCCTCAAGCCCGCTTATATTATTCTTTTCATCTATAAATCTCATCTTGCATTGAATGTGTCAATTAAATTGGAATCCAAATTCAGGGCCCTCAACAGTCTTTCCATGGATGGCTATTTATAGCCCAGAGCTTAGCAATACTAATCACTGTTTGCAGCTCCTTGGCTAACCAGTATATTATTATAAATAATTATCTTTCTTTCCCACTTGAGTCCACAAACTTTATGTCCTCACTGTATAATGATTAGACTCAATTCCCTTCGAAATTGAGTATTTTATACTAAGTAGAGTTTTTAAAATGCAGGAAAGAAGGAAGGAAAAATGCAAGAATGTATAATACAATGAGTAAAATAATGTCTTCACCTCTGGGACCCACACTCGAATCCAGCCCTGACCCGAAAAGACCCAAAAGTGAAATAAATTTTGGCCAACCTCAGTTCCTATTGGATATAGGTCTACAATACAAAACTGCCCACAACTAAGAATTAAACTCGCATTCTCACACAGCTGGTTCTAAAGCTGGCTAGTGTGGGAAATAACTGAGGCAGTACAAAGTGCAGGCAGATGGTTGGGCCGGAGTAAAGCTTCATCCTGCATGCCATATCAAACCTGATTTTGCACATTGGTGACACTGGGTATAAACAATGGAAGAATAACTTCCACAATGGCTTAATGAGTTTTCCAATGCACAAATGAGTTATTTTGTGGACATTCCAGTGTTGAAATACACCTATGTGCATCTTCGCAAAAGCACGTCAGGTTCACTTCCATGTAAATATTCAGATGCTAGGAGTGCAGCACAAACAGTATAATACTTCGAATTTGGGATTATAGAGGGAGATTTCATGCCTTATTTATACTATAAGGTCGCCAAGAGGCAGGAGGAAGCCCATAAAATAAAAGGATCCGATACGGGTGCCATTAAGGACACCAAAACTCAATGTCAATTTCACTATCTGACAACAATTGTCACTAATGGCAAAGCTAAATGACTCCCAGCGAGACATTTGCCATTGACTTCGAACTAATTGTGCACACGGTTGTCCTCTTATTGCTGAATTTTCACCCTGAGATATAAGCTTGAGAACTGAGCACCATCAGGAACCAACTCTATTGGGTTCTGTTTTTAAAAAATGGTCATGAAAGGATTAAACTATGCATTACACAGAATGCAATATGGACTAAAGGAGGAATTAAACTAATTTTCCAGGAATTTCATAGAGAAACCATATAAATAAATATCCTATGAATTTATGAATCACCAATAAATACGTAGATTTCAGTTAAGCCAATAGTAAATTCCATACTTCCTCTCTGATTCCCCATCCATGACACTCTACTTAATGGTTAATAGCCTTAAATTAGATCCAGCTTTGATGAATTACCATTTCTCCATCTGTTTAATTCCATCTCCAGATGCTGAAGAGCATTCTTTAGGGACTTGCTTTTCTCCTTTTCCTTCTCATATTTCTTCTTCCATTCTTCTGCCGTCAACTCCAGGTTGACAGATGCAGTGTTCTTGATGGTCTTGGCTCTATTAGAGGCAGATATTTATGAAGAGCAATTTACTGCATAGATATAGCGCTTGATATTAAAAGTAAAAAAACGGTGGGTTGGGGGCGGGGAGGCCATTGAAAATTGCCGCCATTTCAGACCCACCCCCAACCCACCTCCAACCCCCTATTTCCGGTTTTCACAGGGGCGGGACGAGGCAGCCAACCCACTCCCAGGAAGTGTGTTGGGCCATAAAACCTTTCAAGGAGGATTCAGGCCTCAATTTTTCACGTCCTCATGTCAAAATTGTAAGGATGCTCTATTCCCTAACCCCATCCAAGCCAACTCAAGTAGTATAGGAACCACCCTGATATGCTAAGAAAACTATTTCTTCTCAAACTGAAAAATATCCTCACAAGGAATTATACATTGCGCATTTGGCCAATAGCCTTTTAAAAGAATGGTTTTTTTTTAGAAAAGTTTTGTATCAGTGTATCAGCAAGGTAATCTCACTGTAAACAAACACGCTGCCGTCTTGACGCACTGGCCGATCCCACTTCCTCACTTTCCAACTAAGCATGCCCAAATGACACGATGGGAGGTGGAGTTCACCCACCCTCCTGAGAAATCAACCAGTAACATAAGAAAGCATTGACCAAGGACAGGCCTTCTGGTCCATCATGCTCACTCCTTTTCACAAAGCATGTCCCAGCTACCTTATCACAGACTCCGTTTTACCTCCTTAAATCATCTGAGGGAAAGTTCCAAATAATTACTCCCTGATCCCAAAGGTCATGAAGAAAACCTCCAGAAAATTCACCATCCCTACATCTGTACTGTTCACCCGGCCTGCAATTCTTCACAAACAAAGCTCTATTCCCTAACCCTATCCAAGCCAACTCAAGTAGTATAGAAACCACCCTGTCCTGCTGGAATATCTTGGTCTGTATATACTGCTATAATCTCTAATCCCATTTTGACTGGAGTCTGTGGGGAAAAGGGGATTTTACTTCTTCCAAACCTCAAAATTATGGTTGGTATGACATTGAAGGGTTAACCAAATATTAGTTTGAATTTTTCAGCAGTACAAAGATAGTTACGTAACATACAATCCTATTGATTTCAATGGGTTTGCTAAAACTTGCAGATTAACACCTGTATAATGGATCATCCAACAAAATGGAAAAATCAATAATCTTAATAATCAGTTGTGAACTGCAATTGGGAGACATTTAAATAGCTAAAATAGTGCTGGGAGGCTAGGACAGATGGTAACTGACCAATATTTCTGAGGAATGGAGTGCAACAGGGTTAGGAAATTCATGTTTACTGATCAGGCATTAGAAATTCCCTCTTGAAAGGAGCCAGGGAGCAGTGGAACATACTGTACTGGTGAATACAGTGTCCAAGACCCACAAGAGCTAGAAAGAGATCAGAAAAAGACATTGGGCCTCATGAAATATGCTAAGGTAAGCCAACAATACTGCTCTACATAGCAAACACTTCACCCATATATAAATGCAATAAAAAAGTCCCTCTCTGCTAACTGTTTAATCCTTTCATGCTGGAAGATGCTAAATAGTAAGAATAGTTGCTTGAATTGGTGCTGCCATAATAGAACCAGGGCAGGAATGCTTTGATTGTTTGGAAACACTTAAGTTATATGCTATAGTTAAAATTAGGACGTGCATATTGCACCTTGTGTGCACAGTAGTAATTCTTATAGCCTTTCTACCACTCCTCCTTCAAATAATGGGCGCAAAGATGATTGCCTTAAATGATGGCCTTGAGAGAGTTTCTGGTGAAGCAAGCATTCACCTGAATGATTCTGTGTTGATGGTGACATATCATCTGGACGATGAGGCAATAAATACCTTTCAGCTCATATAGCTGTCATCAGCAAATTTTGAGATTGTGTTCCCTATACTCAAGTTCAAAATATCTTTTTATACAGAGAACAAAAGTGGACCTAGCACTGAACTCCTGGGGTGCACCATTTCAACCCCTTCGAGTCCAAGCAACACCAATTTCCCTAGCTCTGTTTCCTGTCTGTCAACCTGAATTTTTCTAACAAGCCTCCTGTTATTCACCTTATTGAATGCCTTCTGAAAATTATTATCCATTGCATCTGCTGCATTCCCTTTATCTATCCAATCAGTCACTTCTTCAAAAAACTATTAAATTTGTCTAACACAACTTGCCTTTAACAAATCCATTTTGGCTGTCCTTGACTTGGATTATGCTTCCTCAATCTACTTTATCCAATGAAAATATGCTCAGCTATTCTCAATGAGTTCGAAGTCCTGAAATCACCTTTGGGACTTCTTTCTGCATCAAGTATATTTTTGAAAGCAGAATGACCATAATTGCAGTTAATGTTCCAAATCTGGCCACGCACTGATCTGTATAAAGTTAGAATAATTTCTTTTGACTTATGGTCAAATGCCCTCAAGATGGATCCGAGTATTAGATTAGCTTTGCTGATAAGACCTTGACATTGATTAGAAACTTTGAATGGTCAATATTCACATCCAAAATCTTTTCATTTGCTTCTCTAACAAATGAGTGTGACTGTGAAGTCCATATAAAATGTTTATCTTATTAAACTGCCCAGCCGACTCATAGCCTAAAAGCCCATAAGTAAAGTGGAATCTCTGCACAGAATTCTGATTTTTAAAAAAATAAGCAGGTTAATTTATACTATAGAACTGGTAACTGGTATCTTTACTAAATTGCTAGTAACTTAGCTATGTTAAATGATCCTACGGTCACACTTTGTCTCTCACTTGTGAACTTAGTTTAAAGCACTATATGTCAGTTTAGATGAGGCTCCTACCTCTGGCCAAACATAAGGGTGGTTTTTGTTTCAGCATCATTGAAAATGGAGGGTGAGCAACAGATAATTATGGTCGTTCGGCAGTTCCCACCAAGCGAATCCTGGAGAATTCGGGTCATTTTACTGTCGCGGTATGGAACATGTGTTTTCTGCAAACAAAAAAAAACATAATATAGTTAACAGGAAAGGCAACTGATTTGAAATTGTAAAATGTTAACTTGATATCATTAGTAATTGGCCAACGGTACAGTTTTGATCTTGTGAAATTAAATTAATATTTTTAATGTCTCAAATATGTCACTCTTTGGGCTTTCACGCAATTCTCTGCTAAAAGTTGAAATCTAAGATTTTTCTTTTAGGGTAGCGAGGGATAAATGGAGGAAGGAAATAAATGTCTCTTAGCCAGACACCTGGGGCTTCATTTTAGCAACCGCTATCAGGTGCATTCCTGGCGGGGGGGGGCTCCGAAAATCGGGGAATCCCGGAGCGGGTCCGGAGCCCGGCTCCAACCCGCCCACTTCCGGGTTCGCCACAGACGCGCCAACGTGCGAGCGCAGCCCCCGTATGTGGGACTCCCGCAGGCAATTAAAGCCAGCGGGATGCCACTTAACAATATTTACATAGCTATTTCAGGTCATTAACTGACCTGATTAAGGGAATATGTGAGGAGGGGTGGGATTTTAGAGGCAACTGGGACTGTTTCCCATACTGGGGGAAACATTCCCAGTTCAAATGGACGTGTTGCAGCCGTCAGCCTGTGGCAGCTGCATAGGTCCATTTGACAGGTGTGGGGGGTGGGGGAGACCCTCACTCATTGCAGGAGGCCACTCTGTCACTTGGGACAAAGTTTGGCCTCCACCACCCTCCTCCTGACAATCAAATTCATAAACTTGCACACTTACCCCGGGGTCCAGAGACATGTACCTACCTTGCGAACCCCCTCAGATGTACATCTTCTGGATGGGGGCCGCCGTAGCTTCAGTCATGACCTCCTCGGAGGGCGAACAGCATCACCAGCCTCGCCGGCCACGCCGTCCACTTCTGACACGTGGAGCTCCACAACACAGTGCTGTGACACATCCACCTGCACAGCAGGAGGGAGGGCAACCGCAGAGAGAGATGCGTCGCAGAGGGCACTACCCTCGCCACAGAGTCCACAGACCGAGGCTCAGTTTCCTGGACCTCTCTGAGCAGCAGTGCACACGGAGGCTCAGAGTCACTTGACATGTAGTCATGGACATCTGCAGCCTCCTTCATGCCGAGCTGCTCCCGGTTGGCCCGAGCACCATCTTCTTACCTGTCGCTGTCAAAGTCACCACTGCCCTCAACAACTTCTCCTCCGCATCCTTCCAGGGTGCCACCGGGGACATCGCCGTCGTCTCTCAGTCGTCTGCGCAAAAGAGCCCTGCAAATACACCTACACCCACTCTGCAGTGACACAATGGGTGTCATCAGTTGTGGGTCTTCTTAGTGATCCTCAGGAAAGGGCATTATTGTATAAACCAGACAAGATTCGCAAAGACGTGGCAGTAGTGGTGCCAATATAATATGTAATGCGAGTTGGTCAGAAATTCAATATAAGTAAAAACCATGACAAACCCTCAGACACCCTTGTGCATCCCCTTCATGCTCATGACACGTTTGCCTTACGCTTCCTACTGCACATATGTGATGCATGCCCTGTGGCTGCAGCACAGGTAGTGGCAGGTTGAGTGAGGCTGACTGTGAAAGAGATGCACGAGAGCGTGAGTATGAGATAGAGCCATGAGATTGTATGAGGATTGGGTTGAGTGGTAGTGGCGGGATGAGTACTGGCGAGGTGAGTAAGTGCAGGTAAGATGAGGATGAGCTTTGAGTGGGTATGAGGGGTGATGTGACAGTAGTGTTGGCAGTGCAGAAGGAGATGTGGGGTGGGGGCGGTGATGTGGCAGATGGAGTGCAGGGGAATGAGTAAGTGTACTCACTTTGGCTGACCTACTGAGGTCATTGCAGCGCCTCCTGCACTGTATGCAGGTGGGCGATATGTTGGTGGTGCAGGTGACCTTCTCCGCCACCTCGAGCCAGGCCTTCCTGGTGGCAGAGGCAGGCCGCTTCCTCCCGCCCGCCGGGGGGAAGATCTCTGTCCTCCCCCTCCTCCTCACCCCATCTAATGATACCTGGAGTGAGGCATCATTAAACTGGGAGCAGCCTTCCCCCTGGGCTGCTCCATGCTGTAATTTTTTCTATTTGTTGCAGCATCTGTCAGTGGAGGACTGCCCCTTTAAATAGAGCTCCTCCAGCTGACAGATCTTACTGCGCATGCGCAGCCCGCCCGACTCGCAGATCAGCAGTGGGGAACCCGGAGGAGCAGGTAAGTGGATCCAATTAGGCTGCGATTGCGCGGGGGGCAGACTGATTTCGCCGGGCGCGTTACCCACGCGCCCAATAGCCCCCCCGCCACGAACCCGCATCCCTGGTAACATCGAGCCCCTGGAAGCAAGTCAAGTCATCCGTCTGCGTACCTTATGCTGGGAAATATTATATGGGTTGAGGGGTAGATTGGGAATAGGGAAAATTGTGATAAAAATATACTCCATGTAGCAGTTTAGCATTCACTGCTGATAAAGCATTTAATCCAAAATTTTAACATTTCTTTTCAGATGTTGACTAACTGATTATATATTTCCATCAGATTTTGTTCTTGGTTTCAATATTTTCCAACAATCAGGGGTTTTTGTATTTCTAGCCATTATTTTTTTCACTTCTCACAAATGTTCTCCCCTCCCCTCTCCTGAAGACATTAACTTCTTGTTGGGGTCCTATTTCATCAGCATAGGACGCCCCCCAGTACATTTCCCGAGTGGCCGTTATCCATGTGTATGCCTCAACAGCAAGTGGTGACAGGCTACTCACCACAGGAGGCATCATGGCAAAGCCCAGTGCCACCCTCACCTAACCACTACATATGCACTTCCAGCAGATAGCAACCAGGAAAAGGCCACCTGTAGGGGCTCTACTAACACCATGATTTAGATCAGCTAACAACATAGACTTGTAATCTAACTTGAGACTTTCCTGATCTCTTTGTCTCAGCTACTCACTAGACAAACCTTACCAAACTATTGGGGGACCAGTTCAGGATCTTATTTATATTAAGTAAATGACCCAGGACCCACACAATACTGAGCTCTGGAAATATATTTTTACAAATTGTAGCCTGCAAATGCCCAAAAATATGGTCCATCCTAAGCATCTCAATGAGTGTAAGTATGGTCCACTTCTGTGGAGACTAGGATAGCGAACAGGAATAGACGAGTATCTTCTGAATCACAGGGGTGCAACTTACAACAATTCACTTTAAATTGGGCAGTGAAAAGAGATTTCTTTTAAACAAAAAAAAATGCTGGAAGAACTAGGCTGAAATTGATCAGCGAAGTTGACAACTCTCCCAAAAAAAACAATCATTGTTCTCACAATAACAGAGTTTATGGGCCCGATATTAGGAGGGAGGCGGGTTGGCAGTGGGGGTCGACTGGGCGCGTGGGTAACACGCCCAGTGAAATCAGTGGGTTTGACATGTGATCGTAAGTAAATTGAAGCCACTTAATGTGGCTTCCGGGTTTCGCGCTGGAAAGCTGCACAGTGGGCGGACTGAGCACCCGTATCATAGGCTGTCAGCTGGAGGAGCCCTATTTAAAGGGGCAGTCCTCCACTGACTGATGCTGCAGAAAATAGGCAAAATTACAGCATGGAGCAGCCCTGGGGGAAGGCTGCTCCCAGGTTTAATGATGCCTCACTCCAGGTCTTACTGGATGGGGTGAGGAGGAGGAGGAGGGAGATTTTTCTCCCGGTGGACGGGAGGAAGTGGCCTGCCTCTGCCATCACGAAGGCCTGGCTCGAGGTGGCAGTGGAGGTCACCAGCACCACCAACAAATCATGCACCTGCATACAGTGCAGGAGGCACTTCAATGACCTAACCAGGTCAGCCGAAGTGAGTACTCTTACTCATTCCCCTGCACTCCGTCTGCCACATCACCACCCCCACCCCAAATCTCCTTCTGCACTGCCAACACTACTCTGTCACATCACTCCTCACACCCACTGAACCCTCATCCTCATCTTACCTGCACTTACTCACCTCGCCAGTACTCATCCCACCACTACCACTCAACCCAACCCTCATACAATCTCATGGCTCCATCTCATACCCACCCTCTCATGCATTTCTTTCACGGTCAGCCTCACCCAACCTGCCACTACCTGTGCTGCAGCTACAGGACATGCATCATGTATGTGTAGTAGGCAGCGTAAGGCAAACGTGTCATGAGCATGAAGGGGATGCACAAGGGTGTTTGAGGGTTTGTCATGGTTTTTACTTATATTTGATTTCTGATCAACTCACATTACATATTATATTGTCACCACTACTGCCACGACTTGGCCATTCTTGACTGGCTTGTGCAATAATGCCCTTTCATGAGGTTCTCCATGAACACCCTTGATGCCACCCATTGGGTCACCCTACAGCGGATGTATGTGTAGTTGCACAACTACTTTGTGCAGGTGCCTGTTGCACAGCACTGTGTTGTGTAGCTCCACGTGGCGGAGGTGGACGGCATGCCTGGCGAGGCTGGTGATGTTGTTCGACCTCCAATGGAGTGATGAATGCAGCAATGGACCCCCCCCCCCCACATCCTGACGGTATGAGTGTGAGGGGGGTCCACAAAGTAGGTAAATGTGTTTGGACAGCAGAGTTTAGGGTATGATTTAATAATTTGGAGTGTGGAGACAATGGTGCGGCAGGCAAAACTTTGTCTGAGGTGACAGAGTGCCCTGCTGCAATGAATGAGGGTTTACCCCGCACCTGTTAAAGGGACCTTTGCAGCTGCCACTGGCTGCTGGCTGCAACACACCTGTTTAAACGGAGTGTTTCCCCCAGCATGGGATACACGCTCTGGGTAGTCCAAAATCCAAATCCTCCTAAAATCTCCTAATGAGGTCTGTAAACGACCCCAAGTACCCAGATAATGATCTTAAGTGAGATCCCGCCGGCTTTGATTGGTGGGAGTCGCGCATGCGGGGGCTGCGCGTGCACCGATTCGCGTCATTGGGGAACCCGGAAGTGGGCGGGTTGGAGCCGGGCTCCGGACCCGTTCCGGGATTCCCCAATTTTAGGAACTCCCCCCGCCACAAACACACCCGCTCGGCCATCCGAGAATTGACCCCAATGAGTCTAAAGCAATGATGCTTTTTGTACTTTTTGTTGCAAATTGAATGCACATGGAAATTAAATAAGTAAAGAAAGACATGGATTGATAAAGTATCCGACACTCTTAATATTTTCTCAAAACACAGTCCCTCCTTTAAAGCTACATTCCTTCCTCAAACAAAGCAGGTTGTAATTGCTGCAACCACTGCACCAGAGAAAGAAAACACCTCTTGGGATTTCTGTTATTGGTTTCTCACAAGTTAGCTTTTATCTTCAGGTCATTCCTCTTTCATTTATATTGTCATATAAGTCTGTGAAACCTATTAAAACCCCATGCTAAGTGCATTGTGTTTTGATGGCCTGGAATCTCTTCATTTGGAAACTGGGCCCAGATTAAGTCCAACTTTTCTGAGATCAGCCCAGCCTGGGACTTCTCTTCCAATTATGCAAAGAATTGAAGGATAAACTATATAGAGACAAGTATACAACAACCATATGGTCATCGCCTCAGTAAATATAAAGGTAAGGAAAGCATATAAGGTGGAATTTCATAGACCCGCTCGCAACAGCATGTCAGATAATCAGGGTTATTGTGTCATAGTTCTATTGCTGACACTACTTACATCTAGCAATGCTCCGTGACAGAAATGGAGCCTTGCAAAATTATCCCTATGTTGTGTGGTTTGATAAAAGCTCTATACTTAAGCCAGTTGTGGTCACTGAATTGACCAGTCCATTAATCACATGTTCATTGGGTTTATGGCACTGTTTATGGCACTCACTCACCTGACGAAGGAGATAATCTCCGAAAGCTTGTGATTTTAAAATAAAATTGTTGGACTATAACCTGGTGTTGTAAGATTCCTTACATTTGTCCACCCCAGTCCATCACCAGCATCTCCACATCATTGATAGTTATAGTATGTAATAATATACTCTATTCACGCTTTCACTGTTTTGTAATTGTATTGTTCAACAAGGTTGAAACATCATACATGTTTATATGCATCCCTTCAAAGTTCTGTGATTAAATAGTTCGCCCCCTCCACATTCCATGCGATTTGGTTCAATTAGCCATTACATCATTATGGCATCAATGCATCATCAATCCTTCCTTTCCAATCAGATAGTATAATTCAAATGTGACGTAGTTTAGTAAATATTAGCTTATGGTAAAATCACAATGTAAATACAAGGCAAATAGGAAATTCTGTGAATTATAAAACTCTATTGAGAAGACTTACTGTTCCCTCAGCCAGGGCAGAAATCACATTCCCCAGAGCAGAAAGAGATTTATTGATATTTTTAGCTTCATCAAGGACAGCTCCTTCAGCTCCAGTTTTGCTGACCTACAGTGAACAGATACAGACAGACAGTTTGGCATGAAGATGTTCTAACTAGCTTACATCTTTCTTACATGTATGTATCAACGTGATTGGATTGAGTCCAGTCAAGGAAAGCCCATATATTATGTTTTTTTTTACTCAAAATCAAAAAGAAATTCAGTGCATTTTTGTTAACCCTTTCCATCTATTCAATATAGCTACTCCCTTTCTATATTATGACTTGAGCTTAAGGCAATCCATATCATTGGGAATGAAAGCAGTTTGAATAAAATCAAAGTAACAGATGGAACCCTAATTGCAGCTTTGGGCATTGTGAGTGAGCCAAACTGATCCAGACCTTACACCTGCACATTTTGCAGCAGAAGTTACTAGATGGTGGGGATCAGGAAAGAATATCCTGGCTGTTTTTTTTATCATTCCTAACCCAGGGACATTATGGTCAAATTTAGCAAACCCCACCTCTGCCCCAGCTGAGATCGACAAATTTAGCACAAACCAGGGATCAAATTGGAATCATTTGGGCCTACCTCAGAACTTCACTAGGAGGTACATTTTGCTTTCTGAACCATTAGGTGTGTTCTGATTTTTTTTCTTTTAAAAGGACTGGACCACAATGGCTCAAATGGGCTAGGGATCAGCCAAAGGAGTGGGAAAAATTAGGCAGGGGAGGCGCAGCAAAGTAGCCCGCTGGGAAATGCACAAATGTGAACTTTAGGTGAGAACCAAGTCAGCTGTGATGCCCCCTGCTGTCAATGAGCTGCTAACATTATTATCTTGGTTGATAAATAAAGGTTGATAAATAAAGATTGACCACTTGATTGAGTTAGCACAGAGCTACCATGAAACTATACACAGCCTGAGCCTGTGTTCCTCGGAGGGGGGGTGAAAAAGTGAAGAAAACCGCAGAAAATTCTGAGCCGTTACAAAAATTTTGCATTGCCTTTCAATACATATAGTTAAACATCTTGATTCAGGCAGACACTATCCCATTGGGAAATATCCTGGTTCCTCGTCAGCTGATTCATCCCCGATTATGAACCAACATGCTCCAGGGTTCAGTTGCCATTTTGAGATGGATGGATGTGTATTTTTGTAATTATTTTCTTATCACCACACAGTCTCTTACTGTGGAAAGTATGCTCGACGAGCCTTAATGTGGATAAACAGGTTTAAAATTTGAAATATTTTGGCTCCGATTTTAAACATTCCCTGGAGTTTCACAAAGGAAAGCCACAGAGCACAAGCTTATCTGAATGATGGCACAATAGCAAACGGCACCGTGGAATGATTGTGGGGAAAAAGAAGTGCAACGGTACAAATTAGATTTTTCCATAGCACGGATCACTCAGGAGTAGGTGATAAGTAAGTAAAATCAGAATTTTAAAGCTACACAGCTCACAATTGCTTCTGTTAAAAAGTTCCAAGTCAACACTGAAAATTTAAACTGACCTTAACTATTCCATTAAAAAAAAGCCAACATATATTTGAATATATTGTCTGTGGTATAGTAGAGCGATCACAGAATGAATCAGATGTTCATTCTTGTCACAGAGCAATGGTTCCAAGGACAGAAGCAGAATGATTACTTTCAATTCTGTTTAGCAACAGAATACTATTAATTTCAATAAACTATTCATTTCAATAAACTAAATGGGATGGGGGTCATATAGCTTTGATTTATCTTCACAGTTGGTAGTTAAACCAGGATCACTGAACCACGACTAAACATTCAAAACAGGTATCCTTCACCTTTTCACTGCCAGCTAAATCTACGAGGTACAGTTTGCCGCAGAGTTTCTTCTCGGTTTCCACGTTCTCCTGTTTAATGTTAATGAGGAAGATGCTGTGGCTTCGAGAACTGTGTTCATTCATGTCTGCATAGACAAAAAAGAAGTTAATTAGAAGAGTCAATTGTTTACTTGTTTAACTGTTCACTGTCAAGTGACATTCAAAAGGGAATTGGATAAATACTTGAAGGGGAGAAATTGCAGGACTACGGGGAAAGAGCAGAGGAGTGGGACTAATTGGATAGCTCTTTCAAAGAGCCAGCACAGATACGATGGGCTGAATGGCCTCCTTCTGTGCTGTAAAATTCTACGATTCTATCAAGTGACATTCAGCATCACTAAACCAGCAACATCACCACACACCCACTGAGTTGGGACTGAATAAAAAGGAATATATGTCACATTTATATTCCACTGGAAGTGTTTTGGTGCCTGCCCCCTTTAAGCTAAAGTGCACAATTTGGAGCACCAGTGGCAACACGGAAACTGTGCATGAGCAAGATAAGGTACAGTTGTTTAAAATTACAGTGGCCCTGCAAAAACTGCATCCCTATCTTGTACAGGCAGGTTGAGAACCCAGCCCTACTCTGGCCAGAGGAAAATGGTGGCCCATCGGAACAGACAATGCCAACAGCAACCATCTCTGTTTGCCGTCACTGGTGTTTCGACTCTGGCAACTTGGGGAGTATCCCTTGGTTGCATTACAGCACTACCTCCAGCAGTACCTATCTAATACAAGTGAAGCAACAGTTATTCTGCTTTCCACTTAGTTGCTGTTAATGCTGCTCAACCATGTGTTTTTTTTTACCAATTGAGCATTTGACATTAAGGCAAGCAACCTGGATTTCTTGGGACATTTTTCTGCTCGGAACTATTCACAAAGTGTGATCATCAGAGCAAAACCCATTGCTTTGAGCAATAATCCACAATCACAAATAGGCATGCTTTACATCAGGGGTATCTGAGCTTTTTGTCTTCATGGACTGCACATCATGGAGCCCTGGGAGGTTACGTATAAAACCATGTTCCCTTTAATTCATGCACATCTCAAGTTACTGACATTAACAAGTCTTGGATCTTCCAATTTATAATTTATCCACCAATGAGGCAACAGAATGAAAAATATCCCTTTCCAAATCTCCAAACCCACAAAATTTAAGTCAAACAAGTGAATCAGAAATACAAAATGCAAATATTTGAGGTCCTTTGATGTCATGTGGCCTATGGGCCGCTTCACATAAAAGAGAGTCCAATTTACCAACAACTAACAGGAAAACGATACAATCCCAAGCATTTAACCAAGCCATTTAAGATTATTTGGACGAGAGAAACAAACACCTTTAAAATGATTTACTAGTCTAAGAGTACATGTTCCAATTAAACTGGTCACTTGAATTTAGCTGCTGTTGAATCTTTTGGGAGGGGCACAAAGGAAAATGTTTTTAGAAAAAGTATTTTGCTCGAAGAATTATGTCTTACCAATCTGAAATTATTACTTCTGTGACCATAGCACAATTGAAATCCATTTTTGAAAATAACTTTGGCAATTCCAATTTGAAATAAAGTATGTCAAGTTATATTTAAGCACCATGATCTGTACAGTCTTGAATAGGTGAATTATAACATTTACTGCCCAGTTTTTGTTTATTTTTGATGAAAAGTGAGACTTCATTTATTTTCGATATATACACACACTTCAATGTTTAAAGGCACAGTCTGGAATAAACAGATCAGAGAAGGGTTCAAACTTTGCGTCAACTTCTCTAATGGCTCAGTGGGTTTACAGAGTGAGCAGCTGAGCTATAAAGATCAAGAAAATCCCAGGCTCAGGTTAAATGATCTCAGCCCGGAGGGCAGTAGTGGTACACACATGGGGGTAAATTTTAACTGCGAGCCGGTAAGGGAGCAGGTGGGAAGTGGGTAGGGGAAGATTTCCGGGTGCGAAACCTGGAAGGTAAGTTGGCAGATCATGATTTAATGAGGCCAATTAATTGCACTTCCGGTTTTTGCACCCTGCCTGATTGACAGGCTGGCTGGCTGGCTGGCAGGAAGGCCTGCAGCAGCAGGGTATTGGAGGGAGGGAGGGATCATGGGCAGGAGAGAAGATCGGGGGGCCGCTGGAGGTCGGGTTAAGAGTTGGAGGCAGGTGGGGGTCCACCTTGGAGGGGGTCCCCCATTTGCGGGGGGGGGGGGGTGCGATCGTGGGGGTCCTGTCGTCCAGGTGAGCTTGTTGGGTCTGGATGAAGCACTCCTGCTCCTTCAGGCCCACAAGCAGTGCAATAAAGGCACTCAACTCATGGATCCGGCCCTTCCCACCTGCTTTCACCTGACATGAATGGGAAGCGAAGGGAAACCCGAACAGGTAAGATTAAATTCATTTTATTATTCCAATACACAAAATATTAAGTACTTCAAGTATCTCAATGAGGTACATTGCCCTTTTAAGTATCGGCCTGCCAGCTTTAAGTAGGGGTGGGACTTCCTGGTGTCTGCTTCCGACACGCAGACAAACCTGCCTGGGTTAAACCTAGATGCAGGCATGTTGGAGCCGGGATACGGTCCCGCTCTGAAAACGAAGAATTTTTAACTTGTGTTAACATAATAGCAACTTGGATTTATATTATGCCTTTTACAGGTAGAAAGTCACAGGGGATTTACAGAGGGACAGAAAAGGTAACAGAGCCAGCAAGGGAGACTTAGGGCAGGTAATGCATTGAAAAAATATTATAAACTAGTTACATATTTTGATATTCTACTACAGTTCCCAGCGTGAAATTGATTAAAAAGAAGAGATGTCACAGATATATTTGGCCTTTATCCTTTCAGGAGCAAGATTTACCCATCATATGCTAAAGCAAATCAGTCTCTACAATGGAATAGGAAAGAACTTTTAAAACTTTCATTGCCAAATTTAATACAGCAACTTCAACTGATCCTACAAAACCCCCAAACCCTTGAAAAGGTTACTGGATGTGACAATAACCAGTACTTACTGGTGACAGCTACATGGCGGTTAGCTTTTCCTTCATCGATAACGTCCATTACCTCTTCAGGACTAGAGACAAACCTCTCCGTACAGCCCTTTTAGGAAGTTTACAAAAAAAGTTATTGGAAAGTTTCCAAAGACTACCTCAGGTTAGCAGTGCACAGCATTCATAAAGCAACAATGAATTTTTAACTTTTTTTTTACACAAGCAAATAATTTTGCCTGGGAGCGGTTATTTTTGACTTCCATTTTGACTTCATTTCAAAAAATGATTTCAATCTGTAGCTAATACATAAGAACATAAAACTAAATCCTCTCAATTGCCCACTCCCTCAAATATCTATCTAACTCTCCCTTAAATCTTTCCACATTATCTACCTCCCTGAGCATCTCGTTCGTAAAGTCGGCAAGCGGCATGCTAATGAGGCTCAGCCGTTAAAATTGTCCGAGCCTCCCAGCTACCACCCCTGGATGAGCTGGCTGCTCGCTCGGCGGTGTTCCCAACCGGGTGTAAAAATCGACCCATTATCACTTACTGGGATTTGTGCTCTATCCCTCTTGCTATACTTCCCAAGATCCAATTAGCTTTCCTCACTGCTGCCACATGCTGCACTATTGGATTCAGTGAGCTATCCACCAATACCTTCAGATCTCTCTGCTGTGTTTTGTCCTGTAACCTCGAGCCATTTAGTTTATATCCCATTCTTTATTTCTCTTCCCTAGTGTCATTACCTTGTATTTATGCACATTAAATGCCATTAGCCACCCTTCCTAAACTATCCAGATCCCTAATTCACAAACCAAAGTAATGGTGATCTAACCACATCGCATCCAATTTGGTCCTGCCTGCAGTCTCAATTATGCAAGGATTTTTAAAAACTTTATTCTGACCAGTCACATGTTATTTCACTAACACCACATTAATGGCATGTATTTGAAATATTCAAAAGTACACTCATTTATTAAACCACAAGTTACATATAATGGTTGGATGAACTTTTGACAATATCTCAAACCAAGTTCTTGTTGCTAAACATTAACCTTAAGGGACTGTGATAATTGAATTATAGGTTTCATCTACAATGTTGTTGAGAGTCCCCATGGACACTATTGTGAATAAATGGCCACAACACTTTTAAGACACCAATTATTGTTGGCTGCAGACTTAACCCATTGAACGATTCATTAGTGCTCCTCCAGCATCATGGAATGGAGAAAACTAATAAAGATTTAGAATCATAGAATCATAGAAGGTAACAGCACGGAAGGAGGCCATTCAGCCCATCGAGTCCGCGCCAGCTCTATGCATGAGCAATCCAGCTAGTCCCACTCCCCCGCTATATCCACGTAGCCCGGCGCATTTTTTCCTTTCGAGTACTTATCCAGTTCCCTTTTGAAGGCCACGATTGAATCTGTCTCCACCACCCCGTCGGGCAGTGCATTCCAGATCCTAGCCCCTCGCTGTGTAAAAAAGCTTTTCCTCATGTCACCTTTGGTTCTTTTGCCAATCACCTTAAATCTATGCCCTCTGGTTCTTGACCCTTCCGCCAATGGGAACAGTTTCTCTCTATCTACTCTGTCTAGACCCTTCATGATTTTGAATACCTCTATCAAATCTCCTCGCAACTGTCTCTGTTCCAAGGAGTACAATCTCAGCTTCTCCAGTGTATCCACGTAATTTAAGTCCCTCATTCCTGGAATCATTCTAGTAAATCTCCTCTGCACTATCTCTAAGGCCTTCACATCTTTCCCAAAGTGCGGTGTCCAGAACTGGACACAATACTCCACTTGTGGTCGAACTTGTGTTTTATAAAGGTTCATCATGACTTGCTTGCTTTTGTACTCTATGCCTCTATTTACAAAGCCCTGGACCCCGTATGCTTTTTTAACTACTTTCTCAACCTGCCCTGCCACCTTCAATGATTTGTGCACATATACCCCCAGAACCCTCTGTTCCTCTACCCCTTTTAGAATTGTGCCCTCTAGTTTATATCGCCTCTCCTCATTTTTCCTACCGAAATGCATCACCTCGAATTTTTCCGCGTTGAACTTCATCTGCCACGTGTCCGCCCATGCCACCAGCGCGTCTATATCCTCTTGAAGTCTATCACTATCCTCTTCACAGTTCACTACCCTTCCAAATTTTGTGTCATCTGCAAATTTTGAAACTGTGCTCTGTACTCCCAAGTCCAAGTTATTAATATATATAAAAAAAAAACAGTGGTCCTAGTACCGACCCCTGGGGAATACCACTGTACACCTCCCTCCAGTCCGAAAAACAACCGTTCACCACTACTCTCTGTTTCCTGTCATTTAGCCAATTCTGTATCCATGTTGCTATTGCCCCCTTTATTCCATGGGGGGCAATCTTAATAGCAAGCCTACCATGTGGCACTTTTTCAAACTCTTTTTGAAAATCCACATACACCACATCAACTGCATTGCCCTCATCTACCCTCCCTGTCACCGCATCAAAAAACTCTATCAAGTTGGTTAAACATGGTTTGCCTTTAACAAATCCATGCTGGCTTCCCCTAATCAATCCACACTCGTCCAAGTGACTGTTAATTCTGACCCGGATTATTGTTTCCAAAAGTTTCCCCACCACAGAGGTTAAGCTGACTGGCCTATAGTTGCTGGGTTTATCTTTACACCCTTTTTGAACTAGGGTGTAATATTTGCAATTCTCCAGTCCTCTGGCACCACCCCCATTTCTAAGGATGTCTGGAGGATTATGCCCAGTACCTCTGCAATTTCCCCCCTTCCTTCCCTCAGCATCCTAGGGTGCATCCCATCCGGAGCAGGTGACTTATCTATTTTAAGTACAGCTTGCCTTTCTAGTACCTCTTCTTTCTCAATTTTTAGCCCATCCAATATCTTAACTATATCTTCCTTTACCGAGACTCTGACAGCATTTTCTTCCTTGGTAAAGACCGATGCAAAGTACTCATTTAGTACCTTGGCCATCCCCTCTGCCTCCATGAGTAAATCTCCTTTATGGTGCCTAATCGACCCCAGCCCTCCTCTTGCATCCGTCTACTGTTAGCATGTCTGTAGAAGACTTTTGGATTCCCTTTTATGTTGTCCACTAGTCTATTCTCATACTCTCTCTTTAGCCTCTTATTTCCTTTTTCATGTCCCTTTTGAACTTTCTATATTCTGCCAGGTTCTCACTTGTGTTGTCAACCTGATATCTGTCATGCGCCCCTTTTTTCTGTTTCATCTTACTCTCTATCTCTTTTGTCATCCAGGGAGCTCCGGCTTTAGTTGCCCTACACCTTTCTGCCTCGTGGGAATGTACCTTGTCTGTACCCGAATCACCTCCTCTTTAAAGGCTTCCCTATGTTCAATTATAGTTTTGCCTGCAAATCTTTGATTCCAATTTACCCGGGCCAGATCTGTTCTCATCCCATTGAAATTGGCCCTCTTCCAATTCAGTATTTTTACTTTAGAGTGGTCAGAGTCCTTTTCCGTAGCTATACTAAATCTTATGATACTATGATCACTGTTCCCTAAGTGCTCCCCCACTGGCACTTGCTCCACTTGGCCCATCTCATTCCCTAGAACCAAGTCCAGCAATGCCTCCTTCCTCGTTGGGCCGGAAAGAAACTGGTCGAGAAAGTTATCCTGAACACAATTCAAAAATTCCTCCCCTTCTTTGCCCCTTATGTTATTGTCATTCCAGTCTATATTAGGATAGTTGAAATCCCCCGTTATCACTACTCTATGGCTTTTGCACCTCTCTGTAATTTCCCTGCAAATTTGCTCCTCTATATTTTTCCCACTAGCTGGTGGCCTACAGAATACACCCAGTAGTGTAATGGCACCTCTATTGTTCGTTAACTCTAACCAATTAGATTCTGTCCTTGACCCCTCCAGGACATCCTCTCTCTCCAGCACTGCAATATTCTCCTTAATCAATACTGCTACCCCACCCCCCCTCACCCCTCCTGTCTTTCCTTCTCTATCTTTCCTGAACACCTTGTATCCAGGAATATTTAGTACCCTATCCTGCCCTTTTTTGAGCCAGGTCTCCGTTATCGCCATGACATCGTATGCCCATGTGTCTGCACCTGCAACTCACCAACCTTGTTTATCACACTTTGTGCGTTCACACACATGCACCGCAAACCCATCTTAGACTTTCTTGTACTCTCTCTTGGTCTGACCCCACCTAATACCATGCTATTTCTTACTCTAGGGCTATCCTTCTCTCCTGATCCTTTGTGCCCCATTGTTTTCCGTTTCCAATGCTACATCCTGGTGCCCATCCCCCTGCCAAATTAGTTTAAACTTCCCCCCACAGCACTAGCGAACCTCATCCCTCGCGAACCTCATCCCTCATCCTACCTATGTCGTTGGTACCGATATGGACCACGACCTCTGGCTGTTCACCCTCCCCCTCCAGAAAAATCTGCAGCCAGTGACATTTGTTAGATCAACGTGGCAAAGAATGGTAGGATAGTGATTCAGGTCCATCATATCCCAAAGTTTTCGGCTATTCCAAGAGGATCGAAGAATGCACCAAGCATAAGCCAAGTGCATAGGTTCCTTCACCATGGGAAGGGAGAAAATAATGAATGTAAAGATTAAAATTTTAATGATTGACTGAATAAAGTAGCAATCAAAAATTGATGAGCTCATTTCCCATCTCATCAGCAAGAAAAACTTGGAGACATGCACTTCATTGACCCCATATTTCTCCATTCATAATTTGACAGAAAACCATAGTTGCAAAGTACATTCAAAACCGAAGCAAAAATAGTAACTGCTCACATGAAAACCTTGAAATGGCATTTGAAAGAGCAAGATCGAATAAGTGCTTACGTGTTAGAAGCACAAGTGAATCGTATAGGTACCACTCACGATTGGAATAAGTTCTGTATCCAATGTATCAACACAGAACATTGTGTTAATAAAATCCACACCCACTTACCTATAATGAAACTAGAGAATCTCCTGTGGCATTGCTCACAGTAACTTGGATGAAAAACTGTTTTATAATTAACGGAGTGGTATTCCATAGACTGCATAATCTATTACTCTATTGCCAAGAGAGAGCTCTGTTTTAGCTAGATTTAAGGCCACAAATTCTAACTGCCATAAACAGAGACTGAGGTCAACTAGAATTAGTTATTGCCTCAATGGTTCAGCTATTCCTTGAAGATTGCAATAAAGGAGGCAAACTGATCCAAGGGGTTTATAGAAAGTACTATACGCTGCATTTATGTTGACCACATAAATCTGAGATAGTCCTGGATTCACGTGCACATTAGTCACATGCTACATTGCTGCTTGGATTTCTTGAAATTTTTGCGAAGCCAAAGCTAATTTCGGAACCCCAGAACATGTGCATGGTTTGTATGATGATGCACACAAGCTCATGCGCACATCATACCAAAGTGCGCACTGAAATTGAGAGCGACAACACAATGAATCACAGAAACGTACAACACAGAAGGAGGCCATTCAGCCCATCATGCCTGTGCTGGCTCTTTGAAAGAGCTATCCAATTAGACCCACTCCCACGCTCTTTCCCCATAGTCCTACAAATTTTTCCTTTTCAAGTATATAACCAATTCTCTTATGAAAGTTACCATTGAATCTGCTTCCACCACCCTTTCAGGCAATGCAGATCATAACCATTCGCTGAGTAAAAAGATTTCGCCTCATCTCCCCCCTGGCTTTTTTGCCAATTACCTTAAACCTGTCCTCTGGTTACCAACCCTCTTGCCAGTAGAAACGGGAAGGACCTTGTACTGAAAACTTAGAGCAATAGCTACAGAAAAAAGTGTTTTCTATACATTTCATTGGTGAGATGCAGTATCAGGTATTCATTTGATATCCTAGACGCGAGTGGGACTGGAATTATGCTGTCACCTGTAAACTGAAAATGGAGTTTGAAACCCCATACCCTTACTTTAAAATTTCCTCTCCTCCTTCCCCTTCTCCCTGGAGTTAACAGTGATGCAAAGTAATCACAGCCTAAGTAAAAGTAGTAGTATAACTGGAGTGTTGGATGTAATCTGTTACGGTAAGTACTGAACTAACAAAAGTTTAACTTATAATGTGACACAGTCTTACAGACTTCAAGCAGATTGTTAACTTTAGTAGGTTAACACTGACTCAGTTCCAGACAAAATAGCTTGCATGAGTCAATGGAAGTGTGGTTTACAAAGCTAGATATTTCAGGATCAGCCATTATCTTATGATTTACTTACAAAAAAAGTCAGAAAATTGTAATTTCTTTTGCAAATTCTCATTGTTTAAAATGTTCATTATCCTAGAGTTTCACACTGAACTGATGTAAATTTAAATTGGTGACCGGAGTTGATCTTTGCAGTGATACAACTTTAAAGTGAAACTCATTAATCATTCATTGAACAAAGTCAAAATAAGACTGCCATTCCCCATGGGTCAAAAGGAGATTGACAAAACCATCTCCAAAATAGGTTGATTGACTTATTACATGTTACACTGCATGGACCCAAGCCTGGTACCAGGGTCAAGGCTGTCACTGAGCAGCTGCAGAACATTGGGTGGGGGGGGGGCAGTGAACAGCCAGAGGTCATGGTCCATATCGGTATCAACGACATAGGTAGAGAGGGATGAGGATGCAGGCAGAGTTTAAGGAATTAGGAAAGAGATTAACAAGCAGGACCTCAAGGGTGGTAATCTCCGGATTACTCCCAGTGCCACCTGCTAGTGAGTATAGAAATAGGAGGATAGAGCAGATGAATGCGTGGCTGGAGAAATGGTGCAGGAGGGAGGGCTTTAGATTCCTGGGGCATTGGGACCAGTTCTGGGTGAGGTAGCACCTGTACAAGCCGGATGGGTTACACCTCAATAGGGCCGGGACCAATATCCTTGCAGGGAGGTTTGCTAGTGCTATTGGGGAAGGTTCAAACGAACTTGGCAGGTGGGTGGGAACCTGAGAGGAGATTCAGAAGGGAGAGTAACAAAGCTAGAAGTGGAAGGCAGAAAAGTAGTAAATAAAATTGGAAGGCAGTGGAAACAAAGGCCAGCAGCAAATAAGGTCTCAATAGGAAAAAATGTTACATAGGGAAAATTAAAGGCTTTTTATCTGAATGCATGCAGCATTCACAACAAGGTAGATGAATTGACGGCACAAATAGAAGTAAATGGGTATGATCTAATTGCCATTACAGAGACGTGGCTGCAGGGTGACCAAGGCTGGGAACTGAATATTCAAGGATATTCAACATTTAGGAAGGACAGACAAAAAGGAAATGGAGGTGGGGTAGCATTGTTAATAAAGGATGAGATCAGTACAATAGTGAGAAAGGATCTTCGCTCAGAAGATCAAGATGTAGAATCAGTTTGGGTGGAGCTAAGAAACAGCAAGGGGCAGAAAACATTGGTGGGAGTTGTTTATTGGCCACCAAAAAATAGTGGTAATGTAGGGCACGGTACAAAGCAGGAAATTAGAAGTGTATGTAACAAGGGTAATGCAATAATCATGGGGGACTTTAATCTACATATAGACTGGGCAAACCAAATTAGCACTAATACTGTGGAGGACGAATTCCTGGAATGTATACGAATGAGATGGATTTCTAGATCAGTATGTTGAGGAACCAACTAGGGAACAGGCTATTTTAGATCTAGTATCGTGCAATGAGAAAGGGTTAATTAATAATCTTGTTTTAACGGAGCCATTAGGGAAGAGTGACCACAATATGATAGAATTCTTCATTAAGTTTGTAAGTGATGTAGTTCAATCCGAAACTAGGATCTTAAATCTAAACAAAGGAAACTACGAATATATGAGGCGCAAGTTGGCTGTGGTTGATTGGGGAACTACATTAAAAAGGTATGATGGTAGACAGGCAATGGCTAGCATTTAAAGAATTAATACATAATTTGCAACAAATATATATTCCTTCAAGGCACAAAAACCCAACAGGAAAAGTGGTCCAACCGTGGCTGACAAGAGAAATTAAAGCTAGTATTAAATCAAAGGTCGAGGCATATAAAGTTGCCAGAAAAAGCAGTAAGCCTTGGGATTGGGAGGATTGGGAGCATTTTAGAATTCAGCAAAGGAGGACCAAGAAATTGATAACAAAAGGGAAGATAGAATATGAGAGTAAACTAGCGAGAAACATAAAAATGGACTGTAAAAGCTTCTATAGGTCTGTAAAAAGGAAAAGACTGGTGAAGACAAATGTGGGTCCCTTACAGACAGAGACGGGAGAATTTATAATGGGGAAAAAGGAAATGGCAGAGAAATTAAACAAATGCTTTGTGTATGTCTTCACAGAAGAAGACACAAAAAACCTCCCAGAAATACTAGAGAATCAAGGGTCTGGCGAGAATGAGGAACTAAAAGAAATTGGTATTAGTAAAAAAATAGTACTAGAGAAATTAATGGGACTGAAAGTTGATAAATCCCAAGGACCTGATGATCTACATCCCAGGGTTTTGAAAGAGGTGGCTTTCGAGATAGTGGATGCATTGGTTGTCATCTCCCAAAATTCTATAGATTCTGGAATGGTTCCTGCAGATTGGAGGGTAGCAAATGTAACCCCACTATTTAAGAAAGGAAGGAGAGAGAAAACAGGGAACTACAGACCTGTTAGCCTGACATCAGTAATAGGGAAAATGCTAGAATCTATTATAATGGATGTGATAATAGGACACTTAGAAAATAATAATAGGAATTGGCAGAATCAACATGGATTTATGAAAGGGAAATCATACTTGACAAATGTAATGGAGTTCTTTGAGGATGTAACTAGTAGAATAGAAAAGGGGGAACCAGTGGATGTGGTGTATTTGGATTTTCAGAAGACTTTCGATAAGGTCCCACACAGGAGGTTGGTGAACAAAGTTAGAGCACATGGAATTGAGGGAAATATACTGGCATGGATTGAGAATTGGTTAACAGACAGAAAACGGAGAGTAGGAATAAACGGGTCTTTTTCAGGTTGAAGACTGTGACTAGTGAGGTACCGCAGGGATTGGTGCTTGGGCCCCAGCTATTCACAATCTATATCAATGATTTGGATGAGGGGAACAAATGTAATATTTCCAAGTTTGCTGATGACGCAAAACTAGGTGGGAATATGAGTTGTGAGGAGGATGCAAAGAGGCTTCAATGGGATATAGACAGGCTAAGTGAGTGGGCAAGAACATGGCAGATGGAATATAATGTGGAAAAATGTGAAGTTATCCACTTTGGTAGGAAAAACGGAAATGCAAAGTATTTTTTAAAATGGTGAGAGATTGGGAAATGTTGATGTTCAAAGGGACCTGGGTGTCCTTGTACATGAATCACTGAAAGCTAACATGCAGGTGTAGCAAGGAATTAGGAAGGAAAATGGTATGTTGGCCTTTATTGCAAGAGGATTTGAGTACAGGAGTAAAGATGTCTTACTGCAATTATATAGGGCCTTGGTGAGACCGCACCTGGAGTATTGTGTACAATTTTGGTCTCCTGACCTAAGAAAGGATACACTTGCCATGGAAGGACTGCAACAAAGGTTCACCAGACTGATTCCTGGGATGGCGGGATTGTCATATGAGGAGAGATTGAGTAGACTAGGCCTGTATTCTCTAGAGTTTAGAAGAATGAGAGGTGATCTCATTGAAACATACAAAATTCTTACAGGGCTTGACAGGGTAGATACAAGGAGGATGTTTCCCCTGGCTGGGGAGTTTAGAACCAGGGGTCACAGTCTCAGAATAAGGGGTAGGCCATTTAGAGAGAGAGTCATAGAGTCATAGAGTTATACAGCATGGATAGAGGCCCTTCGGCCCATCGTGTCCGCGCCGGCCATCAAGCCCTGTCTACTCTAATCCCATATTCCAGCATTTGGTCCGTAGCCTTGTATGCTATGGCATTTCAAGTGCTCATCCAAATGCTTCTTGAATGTTGTGAGGGTTCCTGCCTCCACAACCCTTTCAGGCAGTGAGTTCCAGACTCCAACCACCCTCTGGGTGAAAAAGTTCTTTCTCAAATCCCCTCTAAACCTCCCGCCTTTTACCTTGAATCTATGTCCCCTTGTTATAGAACCCTTAACGAAGGGAAAAAGCTCCTTAGTATCCATCCTATCTGTGCCCCTCATAATTTTGTACACCTCAATCATGTCCCCCCTCAGCCTTCTCTGCTCCAAGGAAAACAAACCCAATCTTCCCAGTCTCTCATCATAGCTGAAGCGCTCCAGCCCTGGTAACATCCTGGTGAATCTCCTCTGCACCCTCTCCAAAGCGATCACATCCTTCCTGTAGTGTGGCGACCAGAACTGCACACAGTACTCCAGCTGTGGCCTAACCAGTGTTTTATACAGCTCCATCATAACCTCCTTGCTCTTATATTCTATGCCTCGGCTAATAAAGGCAAGTATCCCATATGCCTTCTTTACCACCTTATCTACCTGTTCCGCCGCCTTCAGGGATCTGTGAACTTGCACACCAAGATCCCTCTGACCCTCTGTCTTGCCTAGGGTCCTCCCATTCATTGTGTATTCCCTTGCCTTGTTAGTCCCTCCAAAGTGCATCACCTCGCACTTTTCCGGGTTAAATTCCATTTGCCACTGTTCCGCCCATCTGACCAACCCATCTATATCGTCCTGCAGACTGAGGCTATCCTCCTCGCTATTTACCACCCTACCAATCTTTGTATCATCAGCGAACTTACTGATCATACCTTTTACATTCATATCCAAGTCATTAATGTAGACCACAAACAGCAAGGGACCCAGCACCGATCCCTGTGGTACCCCACTGGCCACAGGCTTCCAGTCACAAAAACAACCTTCGACCATCACCCTCTGCCTTCTGCCACTAAGCCAGTTTTGTATCCAAAGTGCCAAGGCACCCTGGATTCCATGGGCTCGTACCTTCTTGACCAGTCTCCTGTGGGGGACTTTATCGAAGGCCTTACTGAAATCCATGTATACCACATCCACTGCGTTACCCTCATCCACACGCCTAGTCACCCCCTCAAAAAATTCAATCAAATTAGTCAGACATGATCTTCCCTTGACAAAGCCATGTTGACTATCCCTGATTAATCCTAGCTTCTCCAAGTGGAGACTAATTTTGTCCTTCAGAATTTTTTCCAATAATTTTCCTACCACTGATGTTAGGCTCACTGGCCTGTAGTTCCCCGGTTTTTCCCTACTCCCCTTCTTGAATAATGGCACTACATTAGCGGTTCTCCAGTCCTCTGGCACATCCCCTGTGGCCAGAGAGGTTCTGAGATGAGGAGATTAGGACTGAGATGAGGAGAAATTTCTTCACTCAGAGGGTGGTGAATCTTTGGAATTCTCTACCCCACAGGGCGGTGGAGGCTCAGTCATTGAGTACATTCAAAACAGAGATCGATAGATTTATAGATATTAAAGGCATCAAGGGATATGGGGATGGTGCAGGAAAATGGTGATGAGGTAGAAGATCAGCCATGATCTAGTTGAATGGCGGAGCAGGCTCGAGGGTCCGGATGACCTACTCCTGCTCCTATTTCTTATGTTCTTATGTAGGAATCATATTACACTGAAGTTTGTAAAACATAAAAATAAATCTTACCTTAACAAAAGGTACTCTGTTTTTATCCTCGTGTACTGAAAGGTTCATTTTTGAAACTGTAAAATGAAATTATGTACGTGAACAATTTATAAAATAATTGTATCGATACCTTAACCAGCTGATATTGCAGTAAGGTGACCACTTGATATAAAACTTTTCTGGTCAGATCTTCTTTTATTACGTAAAGTAGAATATCAATTGGAATTCATGCAATTTACGAATGAAAGATTTTACCAAATAATTCTTTGTGATGGAACAATCCCATTATGAAGCACACCACATTATCATTAAAACTGAGGTGGATAGAGAGAAGTGCAATGAAGCAACTAAGCATGCTCTTGAATAACACAGTCACTGAGGCAGTGACTTCAATGAAAAGTAAAATTAGATGGCTTGTAAAACAGGCGACCAATCCAATTCTATCAGTTTCCCACCAGGCGAGTTAGGTTAAAATGACCACCCTCCCTTTCCTCCTTCTTCTTCGCAGCTTGCCTGTGCCAGCTCTTTGAAAGAACTATTCATTTAGTCCCATTCCCCTCCTCTTTCCCCATAGCCCAGTAATTTTTTACCCGTCAAGTATTAATCCATATCCCTTTTGAAAGTTACAATTGAATCTGCTTTCACCACCCTTTCAGGCAGTGCATTCCAGATAATTACAACTTGCTGTGTAAAAAAAAATGTCCTCAAGTCACCTCTGGCTCTTTTGCCAATCACCTTAAATCTGTGTCCTCTGGTGACCGACCTGTCTGCCACTGGAAACAGTTTCTCCTTATTTACCCTGTCAAAACCATTCATGATTTTGAACACCTCTATCAAATCTCCCCTCAGCCTTTTCTGTTCCAAGGAGAACAACCCCAGCTTCTCCAGTCTCTCCACATAACTGAAGTCCCTCCTCCCTGGTACCATTCTAGCAAATCTCTTCTGCACCCTCTCTGAGGCCTTGACATCCTTCCTAAAGTGCCGTGCCCAGAATTGAACACAATACTCCACCTGAGGCCTAACCAGTGTTTTAGAAAGGTTTAGTGTAACTTCCTTGCTTTTGTACTCTATGCCTCTATTAATAAAGCCCGGGATACTGTATGCTTTTTTAATAGCCTTCTCAACTTGTCCTGCCACCTTCAAAGATTTGTGTCGGTGCACCCCCAGATCTCCCTGTTCCTGAACCCTTTTTAAAATTGTACCATTTAGTTTATATTGCTCCTCCTCATTCTTCCTACTAAAGTGCATCACCTCACACTTCTCTGCGTTAAATTTCATCTGCCGTGTGTCTGCCCATTTCACCAATCTGTATATGTCCTCCTGAAGTCTTATTATCCTTCACATTGTTTACTACATTTCCGAGTTTCGTGTCATCTGCAAACTTTGAAATTATACCCTCCATACCCAAGTCCAGTTCATTGGTGTATATCAAAAAGAGATCCCCCAGTGCCCTAGGAAATATTCTTTCCTCAACCAACATCATCATCCTCCCTCATTTATCTCACTGCTGTTTCTGGGATCTTGCTGTGTGCAAAATGTAGCTGATGAGTTTGCCTATATAAGAATCACAGCACTTCACTGTATTTGACGCACTGGGATGTTTGGGAGGTGATTAGATGCTATATAGATGCAAAAACCTTCTTATTCCATTTTTTGTTTGTTTTAGCAAAGTGCTAATCAAGGCTGTGCTATACCTCAAAAATAAGAACATTCTCTTACCATCTAGCAAGTCCCGAATTTTGTCCAAGTAGATCTCAAAGTAGGAAACCTATAACAAAACACAAGATACTTTAAATAAGACCATAATCTCAAAGAAATCTCATTTGTTTTTAAACTGGCCAAATCTGGCTACCAGCACCGCAATATATTTTACTCAGAATAACTCTCTAAGTGTTTGTCACAATCATAAGAAAGATCAGACTTTTTTTATATCTACATCTATGAAATGTGATGAGTCCTGTTAAATTTGGTGACTGCCATCTTGCATTCAGCAGGCTGTAAGGGATACATGTTCCTGTTTACATCATACAATGCCACTTCAAAGGAGGTTATTCCCATGCAAATACATATTGATTGCAAAGTAGGAATTACTTGACACAGATTGCTTGCTTTGATCTGAAATCTGTCAAATTAAAGTGCTTGGTAACACAGGTTGGGTTCTCACAACTGGGTGCTGTTCGGGAAACTATTGTGTGAATTTGAGAACCTTAGTTCATCTATGGAGAAGAACATCTTTTGCCTGCCTATAGTCCAGTTTTCAACATCAAAGTGTATTCCAGGCAGTGTGTTGTCCGTTGTATCCTGTAGCACTGTATCACAGATTGTGTGTAGTGTCCCAGAGCTCCACAAGTCATTTATAAGAGTTAGACTATGATGCGAGTCCAGTAGAGATAGCAAAGTATGATGTCATCTTTGCATCTGAGGAGAAATTGCAAGCTAAATTCACTAACAGCACATACTACTGCATTGTCTATTTTAATAAACCTGTTCTGGATTCCGATTTCTATTTTGAAGTTTGGTCAAGGGAGGTCAGCTTCTGTCTTGGCTTTAGCAGTTCCAAAATTGTGTAAGTTTATTTTTCTTCCAATTTGAAGTAGGACGATAACTCTAAGATGGACACTGCATTTTTCATTTACTATATTACCTAGATCAAACCTAACTAATATTAATTTTGTTAGAGCTTTCATCTCTCAAAAGGTTCAGGTCCCAATGAATGCTCATCACATTTTGCAATTTTTTGATCAATAAGGACTTGTGAAAAAAGTTACTCTTAAATGTGGTGTTTTAAAGAATAGTGTGTTCACACAAGCTTTAAAAAGGCACTGAGATGATAAATGGTTAAAATGCTGTGATGTTGCTTCCCCGTAGACTATAAATGATAACTATAATGTCTCAGTAATTGTTACCTCACACCTATTGTGTTGGAAAACCTCTGATCTCTTAGCTGTGAACAGAGGAAGATTGAAACAGAGAGACAGAAGACTAGGCATGATGTCAGGTCCAGCAAAGACTGTGAGGTCAGTCAGTTTAAAAAAACAGAAAGCTGCAAGTCAGTCAGCTCCAGAAAAGGCCACAAGAAGGTTAGACTATAGCGGAGTAGTTGAAGTAATTTTAAATAAGTCAAGCTAGATGATCCATTTCTTGTTCATTATTGTACACTATTACATAAAGGCAAGTTGTATTGATTGAATTAAGTGAATCTGTTCATAACTGTTCGGTATTCTTACTGGCTGTGAAATAAAGTAGTTTAACAATTTGTTTCTCGATTTATCTCGTCAAGTGTTTGATTGGTTTGCATTCAGAGAAATTGAAGCAGCATACAAAACACGAATATCCAGCTCAGATCATAAGAAGGTTCTGTTGTTACACCCCTGGGTTATGTTATTGTGTAGTTAGATATTGGGCAGTACAGATACACCCCTAAGTGTATGATGCTCAGATCACTTACGGGAGCAACAAGCACCACTGTACTTGAGAGAATATTTAAGGCAAGATTGTAACAATGCTCGTTTATGTTTACATTAGACAGTCAAAGTGGAATGCTAAAATCCAGGGCATTTAAATCAACTCTGATTTCATGATTTACAGGCACGTAGCTGTAAAGAAAAAGTGGAGGCCTTAATTGCACATTTACAGTTGAATGTTGACCAAATTATAAATTCACTTGAGTTTCTCAGATCATGAGCGTTTTAAACAAACTAGATAGAAAATCAGACCCACATTATAAGACATTTTCCAGAATTACAGCGGGGCATTAAACACCATCTCACATGTGCTAACTCACCTTAATCCACAATGTTCTTGTTTCCTTCAAAATTTTTAAGCATCACTGTCCACATGTAGGCATTGCATGTACAGTGGCACTCAAAGGTTCTGTAGAAAATGAAGCACTTAGCGGGTGGGACTTGCTTTATCTGGTTGTATACACAAAGTTACAAGTCCATCGAGGGAGGAGGTGAGGAGAAACTCATATCACTATGCGGAAACAGCAATTCCAACAATACACATGGTTCTTGGGATCTGCACTGGCTTCAGTTATTGCAATGGAGCTGATCCAGTTCAGAGTGCAAGATGACTGCTCTAAATTGGCATTTTCATGCAGAATTAATGCCAATGCAAGTACAAATGCACACACAAGCATGGCATAAGCGACAAAAAACTGCTCAACAGATCACTACACATGGGGCTCGATTTTACCGGCGGGTTCCGGGTGCGTTCCCGGCGGGGGGGCGTCGAAAATCGCGATATCCAGGTGCGTGACCGGATCGCGCCTCGATCCCGCCCACTTCCGGGTTCCGCGCTGATGTGCGGGGGTGCGTGCGCAGCCCCCGCTGGTGGGAATCCCGCAGGCAATTAAAGACAGCGGGATGCCACTTGAGTGTATTTACCTTGCTTGTTGAGGTCATTAAATGACCTGATTCAGCTGTCTTATTCGGAAGTGTGGGATTTTACCTTCAACCGAGACTGTTTCACACACTGGGGGAAACAGTCTCACTCCAACCGGACGTGTTGCAGCCGTCAGCCTGTGGCAGCTGCAAAGGTCCATTTGACAGGTGGGGGGGGGGGGGAGACCCTCACCCATTGCAGGAGGCCGCTCTGTCACTTGGGACAAAGTGTGGCCTCCACCACCCTCCTCCTGACGGTCAAAGTCACCAACCTGCACACTCACCCCGGGGTCCGGAGACATGTGCCTACCTTGCGGACCCCCTCAGATGTACATATTGCAGATGGGGGCCGCCGTAGCTGCAGTCATGACCTCCTCGGAGGGCGCACAACATCGCCAGCCTCACCAGCCTCGCCATCCACGCCGTCCACCTCTGACACGTGGAGCTCCACAACAGAGTGCTGTGACACATCCACCTGTACAGCAGGAGGGAGGGTAACCGCAGAGAGAGATGCGTCGCAGAGGGCACTACCCTCGCCACACGTTCCACAGCCCGAGGTTCAGCCTCCTGGACCTCTCTGAGCAGCAGTGCACACGGAGGCGCAGAGTCACTCGACATGTAGTCGTGGACATCTGCAGCCTCTTCCATGCCGAGCTGCTCCTGGCTGGCCCCAGCACCATCTGCCTACCTGTCGCTGCCAAAGTCACCACTGCCCTCCCCAACCTCTCCTCCGCAGCCTTCCAGGGTGCAACCGGGGACATCGCCGATGTCTCTCCGTCGTCTGTGCAGAAGAGCCCTGCAAATACACCTACACCCACTCTGCAGTGACACACTGGGTGGCATCAGTGGTGGGTCCTCATAGTTATACCCAGGAGCGGGCATTATTGCACCAACCAGATAGGATTCGCGAAGACATGGCAGTAGTGGTGCCAATGTAATGTGTGATGTGAGTTGGTCAGAAATTCAATATTAGTAACACCCATGACAAACCCTCAGACACCCTTGTGCATCCCCTTCATGCTCACGACACGTTTGCCTTCCGCTGCCTACTGCACATATGTGATGCATGCCCTGTGGCTGCAGCACAGGTGGTGGCAGGTTGGGTGAGGCTGGCCGTGAGGGAGACGCACGAGAGGGTGAGTATGGGATAGAGCCATGAGATTGTATGAGAATTGGGTTGCGTGGTAGTGGCGGGGTGAGTACTCGCGAGGTGAGTAGGTGCAGGTAAGATGCGGATGGGGTTTGAGTGGGTATGAGGGGTGATGTGACAGAGTAGTGTTTGCGGTGCCGAAGGAGATGTGGGGTGGGGGCAGTGTTATGGCAGACGGAGTGTAGGGGGAAGACTACGTGTTCTCACAGTGGCTGACCTACTGAGGTCATTGGAGCGCCTCTTGCACTGTATGCAGGTGGGCGATATGTTGGTGGCGCAGGTGACCCCCTCTGCCACCTCGAGCCAGGCCTTCTTGGTGGCAGAGGCAGGCCGCTTCCTCCCGCCCGCCGGGTGGAAGATCTCTGTCCTCCCCCTCCTCCTCACCCCATGTAATGATACCTGGGGTGAGGCATCATTAAACTGGGAGCAGCCTTCCCCCTGGGCTGCTCCATGCTGTAATTTGTTCTATTGGTTGCAGCATCTGTCAGTGGAGGACTGCCCCTTTAACTAGAGCGCCTCCAGCTGATAGATCGTACTGCGCATGCGCAGCCCGCCCGACGCGCAGACCAGCAGCGCGGAGCCCGGAGGAGCAGGTAAGTGATTCCAATTAGTGCATTGCCTGCTACGATCGCGCGGGCAACCCACTGATTTCACCGGGCGCGTACACCACGCACCCGAAACCCAACCCGCCGGAAACCCGCAGGCCTGCTAAAATCAGGCCCATGATGCCAAGTCATGGTTGCCGAAGTACAGGCTTTTCTTGAACAAGCTGCTTCACATTTACCTTAATGTGGAATTCTAGATTCTCATCCATGGAATAGATGTGATCGAAGATGTCATGCGCTATTCTTGGAATGATGCCCATCAGCTGATGATTATGAAGCTTTCCCTGTGGACAGAATTTTCAATAAAAAAAATTGCATCATGTATTTGAGACACATTGCAAATTGTTCTGTTATTTACTGAAGAGAAGGTCATTTTCTTGTCACTGTATATTAAAACAAATTAGATTCACCTCCAAAATGCACCACCCAAGACATTAACCTTTGGAAGGCTATGGAACACGTTTACATTGCAAAAACATAATCCAACAAATTGTGAAGAGTATGTTGAGGGCTTTCACTGAAAAATCATCTGCTCTTCAATAAAGGTGATTGTTTCTCAACAGGCAACTTAATTTTAGGAGGAAGGTTTCCTGTGTTATTTGTAGTGAAATTGCAAACATGTTTATGGAGAATGCATTTATAATTTTGCTACAAATGATGAACAGAGGAAGTCATCCCCTTTAACATCTAGCCCAAAATCAAACTTACTTTTTAATGTTATCTATGAAAACACAGAATCTGAAACAAACTGATTCAAGATGGCAGCAATACCATGTAAGCAGACGGATATTCCATTGGTGCATGAAAAAATGGACTGCAGTATTCAAAAACTGCTTTATGGCCAGTATGTTGGAAGGTTGGAAACAATTTAACCATTTCAGTAAATCAACTGTTGCTGATGGGCAACTTCAATTTCAGTACAACATGCTCATCATGTATTTAGAAAAACTGCAAACTTTTGGAACTGGATTCAGCCGACATGCTCAATAAGACTGCCCCTTTTTGGTTATCTTAACCTCACTTTCCCACCTCCTTCATAATAAGAACATAAGAAATAGGAGCAGGAGTAGGCCAATCGGCCCCTCGAGCCTGCTCCGCCATTCAATAAGATCATGGCTGATCTGATCCTAACCTCAAAACTAAATTCATGTCCAATTTCCTGCCCGCTCCCCGTAACCCCTAATTCCCTTTACTTCTAGGAAACTGTCTATTTCTGTTTTAAAATCTATATCCTGCAATTCCTTCTCTCAAAATTATATCTGTCGGTCTCTTGAACCCATTTATAATAATTGCTTCAGTGGCTTTCCTAGCACCTTATTCTTTATGTATTTTATCCTGACTGTGAAATAGCTCTGCCTGAATACACTTAACTTTTGAACATCTTGATAGTGTGATGAATTTGGCTGGACCAGCTTGATCAAGCCCCTTCATAAATTTGAAAATATCTATCAAGTCATCTCAAAGCCTCTTCTTTTCCAAAAAGAATAAGCACAGCTTCCTCAAACTTTCCTCAGAATTTGGATTCATAAGGGTAGTTATTCCTGAAGTAGGTGCAGGTCAGCTGGGGCTATGGTAATGAGGGTGGCAGGGGAATTCCTGGCCTGCTGCCTCATTTCCCTGTTGGTTTACTTGCTGAGTGCTCTAGGGCCGAGGTACCTGAAGAACATTGAGCTGAGGCCTGCTGACAGGCCTCCGCTGATTGGAGGTCTGTGGGGGCTTGGGGAGCAGGCCGAAAACTTGAAAGGGAGCGCTAGTACACGACTATAAAGCAAATTATCTTTCATCCAGGACTTTGATTGCTGATCCATGTCAGCAGCTCCGAGTCCCAAGATGCAGCTGAGGCCCAAGTGACCTGCAGCTACACTTCATTTTCTTGCACCTTCCAGCTAGGTCCTGCCAGAGGGAGAATCTGTGCTGAGGGTGCCCCTGGGTCATGTTAATGGTGCATTCATTGTCCCTGTCTAGCACTGAAGTGGGGGAGGAAGCGAGGGCAGGAAAATCTACCCAAATATCTTTGTTGCTATACGCTGCATCAAGTCAAAATCATTCTAATATGTGACCAAAACTGCAAACTGTGCACCAGACAGGGGTCTAATTATTGCTTCATACAGTAATATTACTTCTTCTTTTAAAGTGCATTCTAACCTTCTGCTAATGCACTTAGTTTGTATTTTCCACTGCAGTTATACACTGGGATAATGCTTTTGATGATTCTTCCACACTAACTCCCAAAGTAATTTCCTGATCAATACACTGTATAATTGTTTTGCATTTCTCTTGCAGGAGAAAGTGATCTCATGCATTGTTTACATAAAACAGCTGTCGATATGGTTTGGGGCCAAATCATAGGGGGAGAAGCAAAAGGACTTCACCGAGTAGTTCATAAGTAGCAATTGGAAGATGGAACATTAGCTCTTTCCCTTCCTAGGCCAGGGACATTGCGGTCAATTGTGGAGCTCCTACCAGGGTCTTGGCTGAAGTCATTTAATGTAATGCAGACGAAAGATGAAAGCTCTGGCCTATATGGTATAGTAGCACACCACACAGACAATTTACCTACTGAATCACTGAGCGAGCCATCTCCTTAAAAATAAACTGCCTTCTGGCAGACATGTTAAGGCAAGCTGGGTAATAATATAGAGCAAACAAAGACAGATATTGCTTTGTCACCCCACAGGGGTGTCAGGAGCACAACATAAATTAAATCCAAATACTTTGTAATTGATAACCCAAATTATTCATCCCTTTGTATTTTCTCCTGAACCAGAAATTTAAAATTCTTCACATTTGCCCATCAATGTCCAAACATGCTCTGCAACCATTTGAAGCAAATATTCTTTGAAAATCTTCCCTTTCATTCTGAAAGTGCTTAATATTGCCCCATTATACTCATTCTCATGTTTAACGTTAAAAACAGCATAAAGATTACTTAATAACCATGGCACGAACAAGACTGATGGAAAATGGGTTTACAGGATTATTTCCTGAACGAAGGGGCAACAATCCCCTTAAGCGCTACAGCAATTCATGATTTAATTAATACCAAGCTGCCAAATCATAGAACTGCACCATCTGCTTGGTTTCATCTATGAATTTATAAAAGGTACAACGGGGACATGGTTGGCATTAAATAAACCCTGATGCTTTCAAGTCGGTCATGGATATAAGAAACAATTTTTTTTGTATTTCAAACAAGCAGCAATGCAAATTGAAATTTGAAGACTGAAAGCAGAGAGCATCAGAGCCCTAACGTATCACACAACGGAGAAGTACGATGTGAATTTGGACTAGTGTAGGTGATTTCCCAGCCTCAGCCATGTTCCTGTGATACGGTGAAGTGGTGTTGAGAAGCTGTTTCCTGAGCAGCACTGGCATAAACTTGAGGCAAGTTACTTACCTGGCCTGTCAACTGGGGATAGGGACATTCTGGGAAAGGGGGGAGTGGGTGCTTGCAATATTCAAAATAGATAAACACACTTTTACATCATTGATTTGTATCATGGAAGCAACTTGATCAATTTAGTCCATGAAAAGTGCTCTGCATTTTTCAGGAGGTCCAGATCGAGGGTTGTACCATTTTTGTACCATCATCTATACCCGGATTGCAACTCACTGCTCTGTAATGGGCTGCATAAATAAGGTTCCCCATTATCACAGAAATCCTGGGCAACTTGTCAGGTCTTAATGCCACTGAAGCAACATGCAACAGGATCTCTCAAACACACAATGCTAGAAGAGTCATGCTCAGAATCAGGGATATAAGTATGTTACAAACCAGCTCCAACTGCTGTGTATCTTAAGCAGCTCAGTCCTCTCCTCTTTCTGCATCCTCATCTTCAGAGAAGATGAGTTCAGCATCTGGCAGCTCAGAATAGAAACCGCCAACTCCTGGTGAATTGGCTGGTATCATAGCCTGGGCTGAGGAGGCAGCCAGCATCAAATATTGAGTTGGTTAATTCTGAAAATGCAGGGATTGCTACAATAGCTAGTTGAACAAAGTCAGACATTTTGTCAGAACAGCTGAGGGATATCCATCAAGAAACACTTAAAGGGAAGTCTGTGACTATCGAGTACAGGTAAATATTAGTGAGAAGTAATATAATTCAATGTGCAGCAGTATAACTGTCAATTTGGCTCAAGTCCATGATTAGTGCTAATTCAGAGAATACTTTGATCAAAATCAAAGTATGTATCAATGGGAGCAATAAGCTGCACTATCCTTAATATTGTACTCAAATGCTTGATACAGTTTCAGGTGTAACTAACTAAAGATATGGTGAACAAGTAGTAGGAAAGGCTGTTGAGACTTTCTGCTTTTGACAACTTACATCATAAAACACACAACAACCACTTACCTCCATAGTATGTGTTTTGCCAGAGGCTGTTTGACCATAAGCAAAAATAGTTCCATTGTAACCATCAAGCACATCTGGAAAAGAATGACAAATCAGTATGATTAATTATATAAATAAGTATAGTCTTGAACTGGAGTTTGTTAAATTCATTTATATGCACTAAATTGTATTATAAACTACTGCAACTTAATTTGCCTACGTAATAACAGTCACTCCACTTCAGAAGTCATTAATTGTATGTGATGTGCTTTGTGGTATTTGAGAGACATGACAAAGTGCTATAAAAATGCAAGTCTTTCTTTCAGTTTCATCGTCTTCAATTTGGATTATTAAATGTTTGCCTGAATGCAAGATACCATATTTGAAAATCATTAAACATCTTTGAATAGTAGTGAAACTTTGGCCAATGAAACACAACTTTCCTTTAAAAGAACAAAAGGAGTTAATCCCCTCAATAGTATATTCTTAATTGGCATTTTTTAAACCAAGCAAACAAAATCATATGTGCCACTCAATCAAGAAGGGATTGTAAATATATTATAGATCTACCTCATTTGCTTAATCTTGTCCAACCTAAATTAACTGGAATCTGTATAGAATGACAATCCTGATTGATTGAGATGATCCCTAATTTGGAAGGAAGAGCTCCACTATGAAGCAAAAGTGGTCCAAAGAAGAACCACTGATTAAGAAGTATTATAATATAAATTACAGGAGAAATGGCTCAAGCATTCCTAGATAGGGCAGAATACAAAATGAACAACTAGAGCTGTAGGCAGCAATTTGGAATTGAACACACTTTCTTCTAAATGTTGCTGCCCCAATGCCCACAGGTTTAAGCATCTCCAGGAGCATGTTCCTCAGAAAATTTTGAATTTTTACATTAAAATGTATGCATTCTGGTTAAATACTTGTTAAAACTTCACACTGGAAGATTTCAGTTTTCTATAAGCGACATTTGGATTTATCCATATTCCATAGACCAACCAGACCACGACTTCCCCAAAAGTGACCTGAACAATTCACTGTCTCTTTCACTGAGGCACTCCCCTCCTACCTTCACAAAAGCACTCTCTCCTTTGAACCCTCCCCCAGTTCACAAACACTCTCTCCCTTTAAACACCCCATCCCCATGGCAATAAAAGCACTCATCCCTATCCAACCTCAAGTCAACAAACTCTTCACCTCACCACACCCACACCCCCCTACCCTGTTCACAGAGGTAGACTTCCCCCTCCAACCTCCTCAAGTCCACAAAGATGCTCTTCACCCCCCTCTCGGCACCCAGTTCCCAAAGATATTCTTCATTTATGATGATCTGCTCATTGCTGGTTGCACCTGCGTGTTGTAACCGAGACTGTTGTTATATGGGCAAAAAGCAAATCAGGCAGCCTCGGGTGAAAGCTGCAGTCAGGATCAGAGTGAGCAGATCAGCAAGAAGTGGCACAGTAGTAAGTTCCCAGATGGATCCCTTGGGGCATCAAATCAGCTTTGCATCACAAGCTTGCCAATTTACCACTGCAGACAATAAACAACGTGTGCAGATTTCCTATGCCTGGCTACACCTCTGTATCCAACATATACATTGCAGGCTAAAAGAGAGCAGGAATATGCATTTAAAAGGCTGCACATAAGCTCCTGACTGGTTCACCAGTTTTATTCCAATTTTACACCAATGCTTGCACCAATAGATATGCAAATGAGCATACCCAGGAAACCTCCATGTATCTCCCTCTAGAGATCTGTGATGGATGTATCACTTTTTTGTAAAGATGCAACAGCAGCGTAAATCAAATTGAGGAAATTCTGGGCCATTGTTACCATTGCAGAAAACATTTTTCTCTACAGCAACAGAAGTAATATATTCATGAACAAATACAGAAAATGTAAAGATATTATAGGAAAGGCAGGCAGAAATTGGATGACCTCACAGATCTCCGTTTGAAAACCAATGCTGTAGGCAAACCCTGCAGCCATTCTTAAAAAAAAAAGATGGTATTGCCAAGGAGTGATATTGGCCAGGACATCAGGAGAATTCCTAGCTTTTCTTCAAATAGTGACATGGGATCTTTAACGCCTATACGAACCACTTAACAGTCATCGAATCTTTTCAACCAGCAAATGCTTTAGTGGGGATTGGGGTGAGAGTGAAATACAGGGGAAAAGAATCTCAATGGAGCAAGGAGAAAAACAATTAATCATGTTAATCTGTATAAAAGAAGTTCTGTTACTCCAGGAACACATTTAGTAAATAAACTTAAAGTCCAGTCAGCAACTTGCAAGATCTGATTTATTATCATCCCTTTGGTCTGATATTGCAACTGATTGTTTGTCTCACATCTATATAGACAACATGGGGTGTATTTTTCTCCAGTCTCAATTTTACTAAAAGTATAAAAGCAAATATTAAATAGTGTTCCTGCCTGTTTTTTTTTTGCTAGAGTTACCAAACAAACAACCCTTGATCTTAAGCTGCGAGTGGATCCTCGCTGAAAATCTGAAGTCAGAACAGAAAATGCTGGAAATGCACAGCATTTGAAGGAGAATTAAATCTCTCTCTCTTTCAGATGCTGATTGAACTGCTGTGCGTTTCAGCATTTTCTGTTTTGCTTTCAGATAGGCTAATCCATTCTTCGTATCATCCTCGACTGTTCGTCTTACCTGTGTGTTTGGAACAGAGTTTAAAAAAAAACACAGGCAATTCAAATCTGTAAATTCCACACTTGCAGGGAGAAAAAGGGAGGCAGCTGGCTGGTTTTAATGTGGTTCATTCATTAAATATTCATAAAGCATGCTCTGTACAGATCATGCAACAAAATGATGACAGCAGAGCACAGGCTCATTTACAGCAGGTCAGTCAGCATCTGAAGGGGAACAAATTTCTCGCTCTCTCTTTCAGATGGCGATCGGCCAGGTTTGCATTTCAGCATTTTCTGTTTTGATTTCAGATAGCCAAGTGTGTGTTTGTGTTCATCCATTCTTCAATATCTTCCTCGACTGTTTATCTCACCCGTGTGCTTGGAACAGAGTTTTTAATAAAAAGCACAGAGAACACAATTCAGCACTTGGAGCTACAATCATCACTTTGTGCAAGACAAAGCATTTAAACAAAAACAAAAATATTAGTATAAATTATTGTTAGAAGACTACAAAATAAGAGATTTCTCTCTAGAAATTCTGGATTTGGCAAAAAAATAAATTGTTCCCAATTGTTCTTTATCTCCACCTCACAAAATGGCCCCATTTCAGTAATTTGAAAGCTATACTATACACCACTTACCTTTAACAATCTGCTTGGCACATGCATTGTAAACTTGTTCTTGGGTCGTGTTCGGTGAAAACACTTTGTCAAACATGAAAGGTTTTCCTTGCTAGAAGAAGATAAAAAAAAAAGAAATTCATATTCTAAAATATTTCTTCATACAAAGTCTTCAAACAGACTATTTACTGTTCATGGCTGGCATTTGTTATCCAGCCCATCCTCTGAAAATTATTCAAATACATATTCAATTGGCGAGACTGACTGTCAACAGTTGGAAAACAGACCACTGTATGAAAGTATCTACACCATACATTCAACAGTGAGTCCATGGTTTTGAAAATGTCTTGGTTAATACAATGCACAGCATAGAAACAAATATCCTTTGAGACCTTCATTTATTTCAGTATGTACAGTTATAACATTGAAAATGTCACTTAAAGTATTGGTACTCATTCATAGCAATAAAAAAATACACTAAATTAAACACAGATGAACCAAATTAGGTCAAAAAGCAGGACAAATCCAATCCGGCCAATTACCGCCCCATCAGTCTACTCTCAATCATCAGTAAAGTGATGGAAGGTGTCGTTGACAGTGCTATCAAGCGGCACTTACCACCAATAACCTGCTCATCGATGCTCAGTTTGGGTTCCGCCAGGACCACTCGCCTCCAGACCTCATTACAGCCTTGGTCCAAACATGGACAAAAGAGCTGAATTCCAGAGGTGAGGTGAGAGCGACTGCCCTTGACATCAAGGCAGCATTTGACCGAGTGTGGCACCAAGGAGCCCTAGTAACATTGAAGTCAATGGGAATCAGGGGGAAAACTCTCCAGTGGCTGGAGTCATACCTAGCACAAAGGAAGATGGTAGTGGTTGTTGGAGGCCAATCATCTCAGCCCCAGGACATTGCTGCAGGAGTTCCTCAAGGCAGTGTCCTAGGCCCAACCATCTTCAGCTGCTTCATCAATGACCTTCCCTCCACCATAAGGTCAGAAATGGGGATATTCGCTGATGATTGCACAGTGTTCAGTTCCATTCGCAACCCCTCAAATAATGAAGCAGTCCGAGCCCGCATGCAGCAAGACCTGGATAACATCCAGGCTTGGGCTGATAAGTGGCAAGTAACATTCACGCCAGATAAGTGCCAGGCAATGACCATCTCCAACAAGAGAGAGTCTAACCACCTCCCCTTGACATTCAACGGCATTACCATCGCCAAATCCCCTACCATCAACATCCTGGGGGTCACCATTGACCAGAAACTTAACTGGACCAGCCATATAAATACTGCGGCTACGAGAGCAGGTCAGAGGCTGGGTATTCTGCGGTGAGTGACTCACCTCCTGACTCCCCAAAGCCTTTCCACCATCTACAAGGCACAAGTCAGGAGTGTGATGGAATACTCTCCACTTGCTTGGATGAGTGCAGCTCCAACAACACTCAAGAAGCTCGTCACCATCCAAGATAAAGCAGCCCACTTGATTGGCACCCCATCCACCACCCTAAACATTCACTCCCTTCACCACCGGCGCACTGTGGCTGCAGTGTGTACCATCCACAGGATGCACTGCAGCAACTCGCCAAGGCTTCTTCGACAGCACCTCCCAAACCCATGACCTCTACCACCTAGAAGAAGAAGAGCAGCAGGTACATGGGAACAACACCACCTGCACGTTCCCCTCCAAGTCACACACCATCCCGACTTGGAAATATATCGCCGTTCCTTCATCGTCGCTGGGTCAAAATCCTGGAACTCCATTCCTAACAGCACAGTGGGAGAACTGTCACCACACGGACTGCAGCGGTTCAAGAAGGCGGCTCACCACCACCTTCTCAAGGGCAAAATCGTCGAGCAGAAATTGATAGCCAAGTTCCGCACCCATGAGGACGGCCTCAACCGGGATCTTGGGTTCATGTCATGCTACACGTAACCCCACCAGCAAGGGGGAAAAAAAAGTTATCTGTTTTTAATATTCTCTCTCTGCCTTTTGGGTCTCTTTCTCTCTGTCTGTGTAATTTGACACAATGTGTATTCAGCATACTGGGACCTACTGTTTTCCGTGGCTAACCTGTCTGAACACCAACGACACCTTTTGATTGGTGTGATGGTGTCCCAGCCTAATATAAGATATACGATTTGAGAACCTCTTATTCGCTCACTCACCTGACGAAGGGGATAATCTCCGAAAGCTTGTGATTTTAAAATAAAATTGTTGGACTATAACCTGGTGTTGTAAGATTCCTTAGGCTTTATTGTACATACAACCAGACTTAACTTGTGCATTTTCTTTTTTGTGCAGTGTACAACCTGGTGTTATCTTAAGTTAAATATGACAGGCTGAGTTGAAGTGTTCTAATTTGACATTGTATATAGTGCAATGACTTTAAAAAGCTTATTTCTGTTATGAAAGGTGAGCATTTTTATCCAGCATCGGTAATAAGCACTCTTAGGTACAGCACAGGGCATAGGGTAAAACTCATCCTCATCCCAACCTCAAAAGAGAATTCCCAGCACCAGTCTAAACTTCTCAGTTTCCTATACCAGTAAACCTAATTACCAAAGGGACACTGGTTAACTTGGCCAAGAATAATACACAATAGCAATCTTCTAAGCAAGAGATTTTTTGGATGGCCAGAGAGACTAGGGGTAAAAAGAGAAAAAGGAAGACATCCTAAAAATTTACCACCAGATCCAGTAGTTGTGTAAGAGTTGAAGAGGGAGTGTTGGGGGCGGGGTGGGGGAGGGATTTTGTTACATAAATTAAGCTGGAACAGTTTTGCGCAAGGCAGCACACAGGCCATATTTATGCAGGAGATGGTCCAAGAGCGACATGTGCTGTTGTATTGATCCAGGAGGCTAGATGTCAAGGCAACTAACCTCCTGAGGCACCCAGGACAATATGGCATGTATGCCTGGAAGGTTCATTGGGGGTTAAATTGGTTAACCCCTGAATCCGCGCCCGGTGGTTCCGATGCAGGCAGCACGAGACATTTGTGCTGCCTGGTCACTTACCTGATAGAAGCGCAGCAATCAGGCCTAGCTGTGATACTCTTACCAGTTTCGCACTTCTCACCAGCACGGGGCCCCAAATATCGCGTGATTCGCTCGCACTTCTTAAGGCAGCCTGCACCTCTTATTTGCAAAAATAAGATACGGGTCCGCACGGAGTATGAACGGAGATCAGACGTCGCACACGTAAAACACAAGTGCAGGTCCCATCCTTATGTTTACAAACTGATGAGTTATGTTAAAACATTGAATAAAGGTTGCGCACTACTAAATCCCACATCCTCCAATCTGGATGCCAGACCTCACCAATCTGCCGATCTGAGTTTGTACCAGGCCTGTGAGAGTACGTGCACCAAGGTTCTCTGCTGATGCAGTAGAGACCTTGGTGCAAGAGGTGGACAGAAAGAGGGATTCCTACATCTGCAGGGGGGCAAGAGGCCCTCCAGACATTTGCACAAGAGGCAGTGGGAGGCATTAGGGGATGAAGTCAATGCCACGCGCACAGCACCACGAACTTGGATGCAGTGCAAGAAGAAGTTCAATGCTTTGACATGAGTGATCAAGGTGAGTGAGGTCAACTGTCAAGAGGCATCTCCTACCAACTACACCACTAGCCGCATCCACTGCTCCACGCACGACACACCCCATCACCCACATACCAACAAACTCTTTTGATCAGTACTCCACGCTTCGAATCAGGTGCTTCCTCTCACTCTCACACATTACCACTGTTGCAAGCCGCAACCACAACTCACAGGTCACACACACTGGCAGCTATTCAACCATGAGAGGCACATCACCCAGACATCCTGCAGGACCCTCACCAACACTTTCTTGCAGGAGAAGGAGGCAGCAAGTGACAGTAGCATTTAGCCCCTCAAGCCTGTTCTGCCATTTAATGAGATCATGGTTAAGCTGTGACTTAACTCCATATACCCGCCTTAGCCTCATATCCCTTAATACCCTTGATTCACAGAAATCTATCAATCTCAGATTTAAAAGTAACAATTGAGCTAACATCAACTGCCATTTGGAGAAGAGTATTCCAAACTTCTACCATCCTTTGCGCGTAGAAGCGTTTCCTAACTTCACTCCTGCAAGTCCCGGCTCTAAATTTTTTTTTATATTATTCGTTCACGGGATGTGGGCGTCGCTGGCGAGGCCAGCATTTATTGCCCATCCCTAATTGCCCTCGAGAAGGTGGTGGTGAGCCGCCTTCTTGAACCGCTGCAGTCCGTGTGGTGAAGGTTCTCCCACAGTGCTGTTAGGAAGGAAGTTCCAGGATTTTGACCCAGCGACAATGAAGGAACGGCGATATATTTCCAAGTCGGGATGGTGTGTGGCTTGGAGGGGAACGTGCAGGTGGTGTTGTTCCCATGTGCCTGCTGCTCTTGTCCTTCTAGGTGGTAGAGGTCGCGGGTTTGGGAGGTGCTGTCGAAGAAGCCTTGGCGAGTTGCTGCAGTACATCCTGTGGATGGTACACACTGCAGCCACAGTGCGCCGGTGGTGAAGGGAGTGAATGTTTAGGGTGGTGGATGGGGTGCCAATCAAGCGGGCAATGTTAGGCAATGTCTCCTCGTCCTAGTATTCAAGTATAGGAGACCTCCAAAAACAGATACAAATGCATCAGCAGCCAAAAGCAATAAGCTATCAATAACCTGTAAATTCTGCATGGTCCCTTTAAATTGGGATTGATCAGTCGGAGATTGTGGGGGGTGGTAGCTGGAGATTGCGGGGGGGGGGGGGCCGCAGCTGGAGATCGTGTGGGGGGGAGGGGCAGTCGGCGATTGCAGAGGGGGGCCAGTCGGAGATCGCACGCGGGGGGTGCAGTCAGAGATTGCGCGGTGTGGAGGGGGGGCCAGTCAGAGATTGCGGGGTCCAATCATAGGGTGTGTAAAGAGGTTAGCTTGGGGGACCGGGGGAAGCATTCCTGCTCCTCCTGGCCCACAAGCAGTGTTATAAACCCACTTACCACATGGATCCGGCCCTTCTTGCCTCTTTTTACCTGCCCGGATTCCCGCTGCCCAGGTTAAAAACTCCATGTGCTAAAAATAAAAATTTAGGTAAATTGAAGGTACGCAGCCTCCTTGAAAGTTTGACTGACCAAACCGCCTTCTGACCCGTCTCCGTTAAAACCGGAAGTGGGCAGATTGGGGTCAGGTTTGAGAAATTTAAAATTTTTACCTCCAACCCTTTCTTGGGGGTTTAAAATTCCCCCCTCAGTGTTTAGGAAAGTTATTGCTAAGTAATAATACTAATTTGCATATTTTGAAAATAATCTGAAAAAAATAATATCTGCAAAGGGAATAGCTTTGCTAACCGGACCATTCACGGCAAATGTCACTGCCATCAGTAGCTTCACTATCCTATATGTGACCCCCGAACCGGTCAGTGGTGTGCACGTCTATGTGAGAGACCTCTTGCCAGACGGATATCAAAGTTTCCGCTTTAACCTCTTGTAAACGGACGGTGAGGAAGGACTTATTTTGTTTAAAGGTAGCATGGGAATTATGCAAATCATTAAAAAAAATTAAAACACTATAACGAAGTTAAAAATAAATAAAGCACAATACACCCGCACATTCAATCTTTCTGCTACAAACGACACAATTCGAGATTAAAATGTAAATAAATAAAAGCATAAACACCAGTTTGGGAGAATAAACTACAGCAGCCAAATTAGGTGTCAGTACTGCTGGGCTATGTGAAAAAATAGCTGTAAATGAGCCTGTCAGCACTTAAACCTCTAGCTACACAGGAAAGCATCTGAATGGAGGCTGCTTCCAGCCAATCTGCAGTGCTCAAAATACTGCAGTTGCCTGGTCGCAGCCACACTGAATACTGCACAACTGCTGGTTACCCTGGTCCCCCCCACCACCGCCCCCCCCAGTTTGTTTACACCTGCAAAGCTGACTTGCAAGCCAAGAGATTCCCAAATGTAGTCAAACTGTCCAAACATTAACGCCTGTTAAATTACAGCATCTTTTACATTAGCTTTATCATTATCTTTACATTCTTAATGATATTGCTGTGTGCCTGTGTTGATTGCATTGCTAAATCAATCTTGCACAACATGAGACATGAATTAGACATTTGCTGTACTTTTAAGTGAATAAAAATGTTTAAAGTGCATCATCTTAATAAAAGAGTACTTGATTAAGTTTTTAAAAATGAACACGCAATGCAGTGATATAAATCATTCCATTCACATGTCACTTGCATATGACATGAAGAAAATATAATTCAGCTCGCCTTCCTATCAGTCTTGCGAAACAGTTCCAACACAACCCCCTTTAGAAAGCTTCACTATTTGTTCACACACTTTTTTGCTTCATGCGGCTGAAACAAGCAAATATGGACAAGAAAGATTTTGGTCCTGTTTTGTATTCTGCTGGAGTGCAGCAGGCTTACGTCAAGAAAATTCCCAAGTGTAAACAGGTAGTTTCTCTCAGTCACGCAGATTAATACAATGCTGCCCACGGCGCCTTAAAAATAATTACTTCTCAGACATAAGCCAGCTGAGACAAAGTTTTGATCAAAATACATGCATTGAATAAAAATTTGGTAATTTGAGAGGAAGCGTTTAAATTGATTGCAACTGTGTTTCACGATTAACACATTATGGCAGACTAATTGTTACTTATCTATTTGGCATGTGTAGCTGCCAACTATGCTCTGGCACATGAAAGGTTTTAAGCAAAATAATCTGGGAAAAATCATTATGGCTCAAACCTGCACAAGTTTTTGATATATATTAATGACCTGGACTTGGGTACAAAGGGTACAATTTCAAAGTTTGCAGATGACTCAAAACTTGGAAATGTAGTAAACAGTGAGGAGGATAGTAGCAGACTTCAGGAGGACATAGACAGACTGGTGAAATGGGCAGACATGTGGCACATTAAATTTAATGCAGGGAAGTGTGAAGATTTTGGAAGAAAAACTGAGGAAAGGCAATATAAACAAAATGGTACAATTTTAAAAGGGGTGCAGGAACAGAGAGACCTAGGGGTTCACATACATAAATCTTTGAAGGTGGCAGAACAAGTTGATAAAGCTGTTAAAAAGGCATACAGGATCATTGGGTTTATAAATAGAGGTATAGAGTATAGAAGCAAGAAAGTTATGCTAAATCTTTATAAATCACTGGTTAGACCTCAGCTAGAGTATTGTGTCTAATTCTGGGCACTGCACTAGAAAGGACATCAAGGCGTAGAGGAGATTTACTAGAATGGTACCAGGCATGAGGGGTTTCATTTATCTGGAGAGACTAGAGAGGCTGGGATTGTTCTTCTTAGAGCAGAGAAACATAAGGGGAGATTTAATAGAGGTGTTCAAAATTGTATGGGGTTTTGATAGAGTAGATAGGGAGAAACCTTTTCCACTGGCAGGAGGGTTGGTGACCAGAGGACACAGATTTAAAATAATTGGCATAAAAGCCAGGGTGGGGGTGGGGGGGGTGGGGGGAGATGAAAGAGAATTGTTTTTACGCAGCGAGTTGTTATGATCTGGAATGCACTGCCTGAAATGGTGGTGGAAGCAGATTCAATAGTAACTTTCAAGAGGGAATTGGATCTCTGCTTAAAAAGGAAAAAAATTGCAGGGTTATGGGGAAAGAGCAGGGGAGTGGGACTAATTGGTAGCTCTTTCAGAGAGCCGGCACAGACACGATGGGCCGAATGGCCTCCTCCTGCCCTAGAAGTAAAGGGAATTAGGGGTTATGGGGAGCGGGCAGGAAATTGGACATGAAGCTGAGTTCGGATCGGTCAAGGCCCTGTGGGTGGCGGAGCGGGCCCAGGGGCTGAGTGGCCGGGTCCTGCTCCTACTTCTTGTGTTCTTTAGATTTGAGGTTAGGATCAGATCAGCCATGATCTTATTGAATGGCGGAGCAGGCTCGAGGAGTGGCCTACTCCTGCTCCTATTTCTTATGTTCTTATGCATGATTCTTACTTACCGGAAGATTGAAAAGGTAATGCAGACTTTGAGCTCATTCCATTTTCTCCCCTTTATAAAGGAATCTGTTTTTAAATCTAAATTTATTTTGATTGGAGGATAAGAAGGTTAGCAATGTCTACCTGACTGTGCGTTGAGAGAGAGAAATAAAAAAAATCAGAACTTTACTTCAAAATTGGCTTTTAATAGACACTTACCAAGTAGATATTGAAAGAAATGAATATTTGGGGCTTGCACATAAAAATCATCTGCCATATGGAGGAAAGATATGGTGACCCCATTGTGTACTAACATCTCATGTAGAAAAATAAACCATTTACAAGGCTTTCAAAATTTCCTCCTTTCTTTCTTAGCTAGTAAGGTTAAAGGTACATTTGGAGAATGCATGCAAGGAAGACCACGTGGCTATAAGTCCTTTCCAATGGAACTGACAAGCCAACAGTAAACACAATAACCCTCTTATAGTTTGGCCTTGAAGATTAGCCAAAAATTTTCCAGCCAAGGAATATACAAATAGAATTTCAAAATGAAACATAAAATAGAGTGACAAGGTGATCTACTTTCCCTTCAGGAGAACAGGATAAGAACCACTGAATGAAACAAACTTTTCAAAAGAAATGTGTCAAAATTCTTCATAAATGACCAGTCAGCTGACAACCTACTCAAAGATGGATCTTTTGCCTGTGGTCTTGGCATGCCAAATGGCTAACTAGTAGTGATATCCTGCTGAAGGAAAGAGGTGACTGATCTGTATTTAAAGTCAGTAGATGGTCCGTGTTCCTCCCTGCTTGTTCACATAGAATGTGGTCTTCTGGTTGTCTACACAGAAGTAGGAAATACAAATGCTAAATCTCATAACATATGTTCAAAACACTACCAGAAATTCCAATATATAACCTATATTAGTTAAAGAATATCAGATGAATCTGCCTTGTCCTTTCACCATATATTTGAATTGGGATTTACCATTCATGTCTAGGGTTTCAAATGTAATGCCTAAATTAGCTCACTTTGATTGTCCCACATGTCCAACTCCAAAAGCTATCAATTGTTAACCAAGGCAGGTCTGTAAACAGCAGGATTGTATTACAACTGTGAATGAAGTGTAATTAACTCCTATTTGCCAGATCATCAAATACTAAGTTGAACACAGAGATAAACACTACCTTAACAATAAATCCAATAAGGAATTCAAGAGAAACTTCTTTACCCAGAGAGTGGTTAGAATGTGGAACTTACTACCACCTATTGAGGCAAATAGCATAGATGCATTTAAGGGGAAGCTAGATAAGTACATGAGGGAGAAAGGAACAGAAGGATATGCTGATAAGGTAAGATGAAATAGAGTGGTAGGAGGCTTGTGTGGAGCATAAACACCGGCACAGAACAATTGGGCTGAATGGCCTCTTTCTGTGCAGTAAATTCTATGTAATTCTAAGTAATAAAATGATTTGTACCATCACAGGTTAAATGTTGGTGATTACAGTGAAAATAATCTGATGCTTACTATCAATCAACAGAATCTAAATCATAAGCACAACAATAAATTAAGTGCATCACAATATCCCAACCCAAGCTGGGTTTTACTTAGTGACAGCAGACGAAAGTTACTTTCAATATCCAAGATTGGTATATGGACTTAACATGGTTATGTTTAGTCTGTATTCTATGTATTACCAGTATGTTGCCAGTGCTAAGGCTGTCCCTTTGTGAACTGCACATAAATCAGATAACCTCTCTTCTTGCATAGCCTGCTACCGTGGCATTAAGCAGTTCTGCCTTCTCCTGGGATATTCTAGCTTCACTTCTGTTGATACCTTTGACGAGTAGTCATCTGTGTTTTTAGTCTTCTTTGTTCCATTGCATGCACTATAATTATCTGTTGAAGTTATATTGTGCTTTCTGACCCTATTCAAACTAAGGCTATTGAATAAACTATTACATCACACTTACATGATCGACATTTACTTAGAACCAAACAAATTAACCTTTCACTCTCATCTTCTAAATACCCTTTTGAACCTTCTGGCCTTCTTTGAAAGCTCGCTACAATATCCCAAAATCTTCCAATTTAGATTGCCTCTGTGTTTCACGATTAACACATTAAGGCAGACCAAGTTGTTATGGACTTACCTATTTGGCATCTGTAGCTGCGAACTATACTGTAACACATGCTGATGGGCTCTGGGAAAAGTAATTTTGGACCAAATCTGCACAACTGACCAGAAGATTGTAAAGTTCATGCACATTTTCAGCTGACTCCATTTTCTCCCCTTTATAAAGGAACCTGTTCTTAAAACTGCATTTATTTTGATTGCAGGATAAGATGATTAGCAATGTCTAACTGACTGTGTTGTGAGAGAGACCTTAAATACCTTGAAAGTATCAAAAAGGAAATCCCTCTTCAAGGTACATAAGGACTAATCAAGTTGATTCGGCCACATGGATCACTTTCAAATCAATTAACTAGACAGACATATGTCAGAAACTATAACTGTCAGATTTAAATTCAATTGACAAAATGACTCCCCCTTTACTTTAAACTCCTTAGTTTTTCGCAGTGTTGAAACCACAATAAGGAGATAATCTTCTGATAACAACACTCTCCCAAGTTCTCAAAGATCTCATTAACAGTTATCTGTCCAAGCACACCACATTAAGTCATCTTTGTTCTTAAAATTTTAGAGGCCTTGCTCAAGTATGGAGTCTCCCGTCGAATCGACAGAGGAGTTTGTTACTATGGGTGCGCTGATGGGAGAAGAGTCCAATTCTGGACACACATATACAGCCACACATATCACATTGAAAGCCAGATGAGGCAGATAGATGAGTTGCCTTGTGTGCCTGGTGCTTGACAGCCAAATCTCAACCTCAAATCCATTCAAAATCCTGGAACTCCCAACCGAACAACACTGTGGGAGTACCTTCACCACATGGACTGCAGCAGTTCAAGAAGAAGGCTCATCACCCCTTCTCGAGGGCAACTAGTAATGGGCAATAAATGCCGACCTAGCTAGTAACGCCCATATCCACGGAATGAATTTTAAAAAAAATTCAAACCAACCTGGCAGACATGCTGCCATCGTGGTTCGTGGCTGTGTCTTCCCAGGTGTCAACTTAATATTGCAAGATTTTAAAGTGGCCTTTAGTGTGTCTTTAAAGTGTTCATCTTCCCACCTCTGTAGCGCTATCCAGACTGCAGCTCGCCATAGAAGACAGCTTTGGGAATCCAAAATGTGAACCATGTGCTCAGACCAATGGCTTTTTGATCACAGCCTCAATTCCAGTTATTTTCCAACGCTCGAGAACATCAGTGTGAAGCACCCTATCCTGCCACTTGACGCCAATGATACGTCGTAAATAGTGCAAGTCAAAACGGACAAGTTGCTTGATGTAACAGATCTATTACTCCGTATAATAGGGTGACGAGGCCAACAGCTTGGTATTTAGCGACTTTTGTGGGCAGACTAACTTCGTTCCTGCCAGAGTCTCCACTCGAATTTGCCAAAGGCAGAGCTGGCCCTGCCAATGTGATGTCATGGTCAAATTACGGTCACGGACTAATTCTGCTACCTCAGTAGCATTCTCTCAGAGAACGCCACAATCAGCTCAAGTTGGTAGCGGTGTGTTAAATTGGCTATGTACGAGAATGCGTGCATACCTTATTTGTTGAGTGTAACAGGAGATCCATCTGAACGGATCACAAGGCAAACACTGGCCTTCAAAACTTTTGTGAAAAAAATTTTTGCCCAGAATTTGATGGCAAAACTGTCTATACTGAGAAAGCTCATGTTGCAGAGATGTTTACCCTTACAAGTCTTTGTGAAAGCTAACACAAAGAACACCAGAAGGATGTTACATGAAATCAGGCACACCCTGTAATACGAGCTTGTAATTGCGACAGTGGCCTAAATGGAATCCCATTTCTCATCTGAATGTGTGAGGATGACGACACTTGAGAGCAGCAAAAATAGTAAGCTTGTTGAGATGGCTTCCCAGTGCATTAGAAGGACTAAAGAATCAACAGTGATCACAGCAACCCATCGCCAACCAGCATAAGTGTGGCAAAGACGTGACAAATCAAACTCAGGCTACTTGTAAGTTCTCTCTGTGTGAGAGGTGCTCTTCCTCTGCAAACATGCATGTAAGAGTTTTCGTTTTAAGGCATCTAGTCAATGCATAGGTGGCAAATTTAAGGATGAGCTGCCGACCACATATCTGCTCCATCACCAAGACCACTTACATTCACCTCTAACATTGCACGTATCCGTCTCTGCCTCAGCTCATCTACTGCTGAAACCCTCATCCATGCCTTTGTTGTCTCTAGATTTGACTATTCCAATGCTCTCCTGGCCAGGCTCCCATCTTCCACCCTCTGTAAACAGGAGGTCATCTAAAACTCTGCTGCACATATCCTAACTCGAGTACCGTTCACCCATCACCCCTGTGCTCGCTGACCTACATTGGCTCCCAGTCCGGCAATGCCTCGATTTTAAAATTCTCATCCTTGTTTTCAAATCCCTCCATGGCCTCGCCCCTCCCTATCTCTGTAACCTCCTCCAGCCCCACAACCCTCCGAGATCTCTTCGCTCCTCCAATTCTCGCCCCTTGTGCATCCCCGATTTTAATCCCTCCACCATTGGCTGCCGTGCCTTCAGCTGCTGAGGCCCTAAACTCCCTAAACCTCTCCACCTCTCTCTCCTTCTTTAAGATGCTCCTTAAAACCTATCTCTTTAGCCAAGCTTTTGGTCACCTGTCCTAATATCTCCTTATGCGCTACGGTGTCAAATTTTGTCTGATAAACGCTCCTTTGAATCGTCTTGAGACATTTTACTACGTTAAAGGTGCTATATAAATGCAAGTTGTTGTTGTAGAAGTTTTTTAATGCAGATTTAAACTATTCCCTATGTACTTTACTGTTGTGGTTTTTAAAGAGATCTTTAAAAATGAGCACTGAAGATATTCAAAAATTGAAAGTGATTGGGGTCAGACCTGACAACTTCATGACTTAAAGGCATTGCAATTCCACTCATTTCCTCCTTACACTTTAGATTACCTAGAATGGAGAGTTTCCAATATTTAGTAAAATATACAAAACAAAATGGCTCATTGCCTGATTATTAAAAACAGATCCAAGATCTTTATCTAAAATTTGACTCAGTTTGGCATCAAGCATTTAACTTAAATTTAATCTTAGGAACATAGGAACAGGAGTAGGCTATTCAGCCCCTCGTGCCTGCTCCGCCATTTGATAAGATCATGGCCTGCATTTTCAGTCCGTGGTAAACAAGCAGCCTGAAGTGGCAGTTGGTCACCTAGTTAATTAGATGACTGGTTAGAACTGGTAATCTACTGTCAGCTGGGGCTGACTCAGGTGATTGGCATTCTAGCTAGCATAAATTCAGAAGGGTTTTGCTAACACATGGAGTAGCAGCTATCAACAGAGTCTATAATTGGGGATTTGGTGAGTGAGGGGATTCAGTGCAGTAAGGGGTGAGGTGCATTTGATTAGTCAGCCGAGAGGAGCATACCGAGAGCGGAGAGGAGCGTACCGAGAGAGGGTCACAGCAACATCAAAACAAAACTGCAATGTGACGTCACAGGTAAGGCAGGTAGGTGGTTGCTGGTGAGTATCTCTTCTGTTTTCTTCTTTCTTAGGACTGTGTGTTAAGTAACTTATAGCATAAAACTAAATTTTTTTTAAAAACTAAACTTAATTTAATAAATTAAACAAGGCCATAAATTAAACCTAAAAATAATTTCATTGGTATTGTAGTAATCAATTAAATAAATAAAATAGTTATGACAGGGCAGGAGATGTGTTGCAGCTGCAATATGTGGGAGCTACAGGACAGTTTTGTCCAAGGCGACTACATCTGCGGCAAGTGTCTGCAGCTCGAGGTCCTTCGGCTCCGAGTTGAGGAGCTGGAGTCCGAGCTGCAGACATTGTGATGTATCAGGGAGGGAGAAAGTTACCTGGACACTTTGATCCAGGAGGCAGTCACGCCCCTTAGACAAAATGCTGTAGAATTGGTACGTGGTCAGGGACAGGAGGGTGTGACTGCGAGTGAGGCAGGTACGGGGATCCAGGAGGTAGCATTGCAGGAGCCTCAGCCTCTGCGCTTGTCCAATAGATACGAGGTTCTTGCAGCCCTTGTGAACAAGTGCAGGGACTGCAGGGAGGATGAGCAAACTGGCAACGGCACCGTGGTTCAGGGGGCCATTCAAGCGGGGAGAGTAAAAAGGAATGTGGTTGTAGTAGGCGACAGTATAGTTAGAGGGATAGATACTGTTCTCTGCAGCAAAGAGCAAGAGTCCCGAAGGCTGTGTTGCCTACCCGGTGCCAGGGTTAAGGACATCTCTTCAGGGCTGGAGAGAAACTTGGAGTGGGAGGGGGAGGATCCAGTTGTCGTGCTCCACGTAGGTACCAACGACATAGGTAGGACTAAGAAAGAGGTTCTGCTGAGGGAGATTGAGCAGCTAAATTAAAAAGCAGAACCACAAAGTTGATAATCTCCAGATTATTACCTGAACCACGAGCAAATTGGCACAGGGTAAATCAGATCAGAGAGATGAATGCGTGGCTCAAAGATTGGTGTGGGAGAAGTGGGTTTCGATTCATGGGGCACTGGCACCAGTACTGGGGAAAGAGGGAGCTGTTCCATTGGGATGGGCTTCACCTGAACCATGCTGGGACCAGTGTTCTGGCAAACCAAATAACTAGGGAGGTAGAGAAGGCTTTAAACGAAATAGTGGGGGGAGGGCTCAGGTGGGGAGAAGTTTAAATTGATAAAGAGAAAAGACAAGGAAGTAGTACAGGAAAGTGATGGGGGTAATGATAAACAGAGTGTGTCAGGAAGGGACAGAGCGTACAAACATAAGAGTGCACTAGCAAATGGGGCCGGGGTAGGAAAGAATGGTAAAAAGACAAAATTAAAGATTCTTTATCTGAATGTGCGCAGCATTTGTAATAAGATAGATGAACTGACGGCACAAATAGAAACAAATGGGTATGATCTCGTGGCCATTACAGAGACGTGGTTGCAAGGTGACCAAGGTTGGGAGCTAAATAGTCAGGGTTATTTAACATTTCAGAAGGATAGGAAAAAAGTAAAGGTGGTGGGGTAGCTCTGTTAATAAAGGATGAAATTGGTATAATAGTGAGAAATGGGGCAGCATTTTAGCACCCGCTATCGGGTGCATTCCTGGCGGGGGGGCCCCGAAAATCAGGGAATCCCGGAGCCCACCTCGAACCCGCGCACTTCCGGGTTCCCCACTGACGCGCCGGCGTGCGCGCGCAGCCCCCGCTGGTGGGAATCCCGCTGGCTATTAAAGCCAGCGGGATGCCACTTAAAGGTATTTATTTGGCTTGTTCAGGTCATTAACTGACCTGATTAAGGGATTATGTGAGGAGGGGTTGGATTTTAGAGCAAACTGGGACTGTTTCCCAAACTGGGGGAAACACTCCCAGTTCAAATGGACCTGTTGCAGCCATCAGCCTGTGGCAGCTGCAAAGGTCCATTTGACAGGTGTGGGGGGGAGACCCTCATCCATTGCAGGAGGCCACTCTGTCACTTGGGACAAAGTTTGGCCTCCACCAGCCTCCTCCTGACAGTCAAAGTCACCAACTTGCACACTTACCCCGGTGTCCAGACACATGTACCTACCTTGCGGACCCCCTCAGATATACATCTTCCGGATGGGGGCCGCCATAGCTGCAGTCATGACCTCCTCGGAGGCCGAACAGCATCACCAGCCTCGCCATCCACGCCGTCCACCTCTGACACGTGGAGCTCCACAACACAGTGCTGTGACACATCCACCTGCACAGCAGGAGGGAGGGCAACCGCAGAGAGAGATGCGTCGCAGAGGGCACTACCCTCGCCACAGAGTCCACAGACCGAGGCTCAGCTTCCTGGACCTCTCTGAGCAGCAGTGCACACGGAGGCTCAGAGTCACTCGACATGTAGTCGTGGACATCTGCAGCCTCCTTCATGCCGAGCTGCTCCTGGCTGGCCCGAGCACCATCTTCTTACCTGTCGCTGTCAAAGTCACCACTGCCCTCAACAACTTCTCCTCCGCATCCTTCCAGGGTGCAACCGGGGACATCGCCGACGTCTCTCAGTCGTCTGCGCAAAAGAGCCCTGCAAATACACCTACACCCACTCTGCAGTGACACAATGGGTGTCATCAGTTGTGGGTCTTCATAGTGATCCTCAGGAGAGGGCATTATTGCACAAACCAGACAAGATTCGCAAAGACATGGCAGTAGTGGTGCCAATATAATATGTAAGGTGAGTTGGTCAGAAATTCAATATAAGTAACAACCATGACAAACCCTCAAACACCCTTGTGCATCCCCTTCATGCTCACGACATGTTTGCCTTACGCTGCCTACTGCACATATGTGATGCATGCCCTGTGGCTGCAGCACAGGTAGTGGCAGGTTGAGTGAGGCTGGCCGTGAAAGAGATGCACGAGAGGGCGAGTATGAGATAGAGCCATGAGATTGTATGAGGATTGGGTTGAGTGGTAGTGGCGGGGTGAGTACTGGCGCGGTGAGTAGGTGCAGGTAAGATGAGGATGAGGTTTGAGTGGGTGTGAGGAGTGATGTGACAGAGTAGTGTTGGCAGTGCTGAAGGAGATGTGGGGTGGGGGCAGTGATGTGGCAGACGGAGTGTAAGGGAAAGAGTAAGTGTACTCACTTTGGCTGACCTACTGAGGTCATTGGAGTGCCTCCTGCACTATATGCAGGTGGGCGATATGTTGGCGGTGATGGTGACCTCCTCTGCCACCTCGAGCCAGGCCTTCCTGGTGGCAGAGGCAGGCCGCTTCCTCCCGCCCACCGGGGGGGAAGATCTCTGTCCTCCCCCTCCTCCTCACCACATGTATTGATACCTGGAGTGAGGCATCATTAAACTGGGAGCAGCCTTCCCCCTGGGCTGCTCCATGCTGTAATTTTTTCTGTTTGTTGCAGCATGTCAGTGGAGGACTGCCCCTTTAAATAGAGCGCCTCCAACTGACAGACCTTACTGCACATGCGCAGTCCGCCCGACGTGCAGATCAGCAGTGGGGAACCCGGAGGAGCAGGTAAGTGGATCCAATCAGCCTACGATCGCGCGGGTGGCTGACTCATTTCGCCAGGCACGTTACCCACGCGCCCGATAGCCCGCCCGCCGAGAACCCGCAGCCCTGGTAACATCGGGCCCTTGATCTTGGCTCAGAAGATCAAGATGTCGAATAAATTTGGGTGGAGGTGAGAAATAGCAAGGGAAAGAAATCACTGGTGGGAGTAGTATATAGGCCCCCTAACAGCAGCTACACTGTAGGGCAAAATATAAATCAGGAAATAAGGGTGGGGGCTTGTAAAAAAGGTAATGCAATAATCATGGGCGATTTTAACTTTCACATAGATTGGACAAATCAAATTGAGGAGGAGTTCATAGAGTTTATTAGGGACTGTTTCTTAGACCAATATGTCAGGGAACCAACCAGGGAACAGGCCATTTTGGATCTGGTAATGGGTAACGAAACAGGATAAATTAATGATCTCAAAGTAAAGAATCCCTTGGGAAGCAGTGATCATAACATGATAGAATTTCACATTCAGTTTGAGAGCAAGGATCGTGGGTGTGAAACTACTGTATTAAACTTAAATAAGGGCAATTATAAAGGAATGAGGGCGGAATTGGCTAAAGTGGACTGGGTAAACAGATTAGATGGTATGATTGTGGATAAGCAGTGGCAAACATTTAAAAAGATATTTTATGACTCGCAACAAAAATATATCCCTGTGAGGAGGAAAGAAAAAGCATACAACATGGCAAAGATTACTGGTAATCCCGAAGATTGGGAAAACTTTAAAAACCAGCAAAGGATGATGAAAAGAATAATAAAGAGGGAGAAAATAAATTGAGAATAAACTAGCAAGAAATATAAAAACTGACAGTAAAAGCTTCTACAAGTATATAAAAAGGAAGATGGTAGCTAAAGTAAACATTGGTCGCTTAGAGGATGAGACTGGGGAAATAATAATGGAAAACAAAGAAATGGCAGAGGAATTGAACAGATATTTTGTATGTCTTCACAGTAGAAGACACTAATAACATACCAGTAATAGTAGAAAATCAAGGGGCAAAGGGGAGGGAGGAACTAAAAACAATCACTATCATTAGAGAAAAAGTACTAGGTAAACTAATGGGTCTAAAGGCTGACAAGTCCCCTGAACCTGATGGCTTGCATCCAAGGGTCTTAAAGAAAGTGGCTACAGAGATAGTGGATGCATTGGTTGTAATCTTCCAGAATTCACTAGATTCTGGAAAGGTCCCAGCGGATTGGAAAACCGCAAACGTAACACCCCTATTCAAGAAGGGAGTGAGACAGAAAGCAGGTAACTATAGACCAGTTAGCCTAACATCTGTCATTGGGAAAATGCTGGAATCCATTATTAAGGAAGTAGTAGCAGGACATTTGGAGACTCATAACACAATCAAGGAGCATCAACATGATTTTATGAAGGGGAAATCATGTCTGACAAATTTATTAGAGTTCTTTGAGGAAATAACGGGCAGGGTGGATAAAGGGGAACCACTGGATGCAGTATATTTGGATTTCCAAAAGGCATTCGATAAGGTGCCACATAAAAGATTACTGCACAAGATAAGAGCTCATGGTGTTGGGGGTAATATCAATGACTTGGATGAAGGAACAGAGTGTCTTGTGGCCAAATTTGCTGATGATACAAAGATAGGTGGAAAAGCAAGTTGCGATGAGCACACAGTGTCTGCGAAGGGATATTGACAGGTTAAGCGAATGGGCAAAAATTTGGCAGATGGACTATAATGTGGGAAAACGCGAAGTCATCCACTTTGGGAGGAAAAATAAAAAAGCAAAATATTATTTGAATGGAGAAATACTACAAAATGCTGCGGTACAGAGGGATCTGGGTGTCCTTGTACATGAAACTCAAAAAGTCAACATACAGGTGCAGCAGGTTATCCGGAGGGCAAACGGAATATTGGCATTTATTTCTAGGGGGATGGAGTATAAGAGCAGGGAAGTCATGCTATAACTGTACAGGTGAGACCACACCTGGAGTACTGCTACAGTTCTGGTGCCCTTATTTAAGGAAGGACATACTTGCATTGGAGGCTGTTCAGAGAAGGTTCACTAGGTTGATTCCGGGTATGGAAGGGTTGTCTTATGAGAAAAGATTGAACAGGTTGGGTCTATACTCATTGGAGTTTAGAAGAATGAGAGGAGATCATATTGAAGCATACAAGATTCTGAGGGGACTCGATAGGGTAGATGCTGAGAGGATGTTACCCCTCATGGGGGAATCTAAAACTAGGGGGCATAGTCTCAGAATAAGGGGTCGCTTGTTTAAGACGGAAATGAGGAGGAATTTCTTCTCCCAGAGGGTCGTGAATCTTTGGAATTCTTTACCCCAAAAAGCTGTGGAGGCTGAGTCATTGAATACATTCAAGGCTGAGTTAGACACATTTTTGATCAGCAAGGGAGTCAATGGATATGGGGAAAGGGCAGGAAAGTGGAGTTGAGGTAAAAATCAGATCAGCCATGATCTCATTAAATGGTGGAGCAGGCTCGAGGAGCCGAATGGCCTGCTCCTGCTCCTATCTCTTATGGTCTAAAATAAGACGTTGTGTAATTACTGGTATGACAGCTATTAAATTTACCACAACCACAGCAATAATCCCACAACAGTGTTTGCAACAACCAGTGCAGAGTTATGAATCAGGATCACTTCATTGGTTAAGAGCAGGCACTAATAGAGTAGAAGCTTGCATTTGTAAGCATGTTATTGCTTCAGGTTGGTGGGTATGAATATTTTGGAATGGGAACAGAGCTAATATATTATCCAGTTTTACCTCATGCACTAATTAGCCCTGCATTGTTTTTTTTTATTCGTTCACGGGATGTGGGCGTCGCTGGCAAGGCCGGCATTTATTGCCCATCCCTAATTGCCCTTGAGAAGGTGGTGGTGAGCCACCTTCTTGAACCGCTGCAGTCCGTGTGGTGACGGTTCTCCCACAGTGCTGTTAGGAAGGGAGTTCCAGGATTTTGACCCAGCGACAATGAAGGAACGGCGATATATTTCCAAGTCGGGATGGTGTGTGACTTGGAGGGGAACGTGCAGGTGGTGTTGTTCCCATGCGCCTGCTGCCCGTGTCCTTCTAAGTGGTAGAGGTCGCGGGTTTGGGAGGTGCTGTCGAAGATGCCTTGGCGAGTTGCTGCAGTGCATCCTGTGGATGGTGCACACTGCAGCCACAGTGCGCCGGTGGTGAAGGGAGTGAATGTTTAGGGTGGTGGATGGGGTGCCAATCAAGCGGGCTGCTTTATCTTGGATGGTGTCGAGCTTCTTGAGTGTTGTTGGAGCTGCACTCATCCAGGCAAGTGGAGAGTATTCCATCACACTCCTGACTTGTGCCTTGTAGATGGTGGAAAGGCTTTGGGGAGTCAGGAGGTGAGTCACTCACCGCAGAATACCCAGCCTCTGACCTGCTCTCGTAGCCACAGTATTTATATGGCTGGTCCAGTTAAGTTTCTGGTCAATGGTGACCCCCAGGATGTTGATGGTGGGGGATTCGGCGATGGTAATGCCGTTGAATGTCATGGGGAGGTGGTTAGACTCTCTCTTGTTGGAGATGGTCATTGCCTGGCACTTATCTGGCGCGAATGTTACTTGCCACTTATCAGCCCAAGCCTGGATGTTGTCCAGGTCTTGCTGCATGCGGGCTCGGACTGCTTCATTATCTGAGGGGTTGCGAATGGAACTGAACACTGTGCAGTCATCAGCGAACATCCCCATTTCTGACCTTATGATGGAGGGAAGGTCATTGATGAAGCAGCTGAAGATGGTTGGGCCTAGGACACTGCCCTGAGGAACTCCTGCAGCAATGCCCTGGGGCTGAGATGCTTGGCCTCCAACAACCACTACCATCTTCCTTTGTGCTAGGTATGACTCCAGCCACTGGAGAGTTTTCCCCCTGATTCCCATTGACTTCCCATTGGATTGTATTTATCCTTATACTTTTTCTTTTTGGAAAAAAAAACAAAGCTAGATGCTGAATACTAAGAACCATGAACAAGTCACGGACAACAAGCTCAAGATTGGAATTCAAGCTCTGATTCTGTTGACCATCGTAATCTGCTCACAGTTTAAATCATTCAGAAAATTAGCCAGACACACTGCCATCTATTAGCATACATGTAATTATTCTATTTGTAAATAATTGGTGTAATAATGTAAGTAAAATTGCATGTCTTTGAGACAGTTGGATTCAATACAGACATTTGGACATCCTAGAGCAACTAGGTTTATATTCTTTCAAAAATTTCCCAGCCATAGGAAAGCTTCAGTGTTTAATTAATCTATGTCATAAAAACGTTATGAAAGATTTTCAGAGAATAAATAATGAGGACGGTTTCCACTGGTTGTTGGATTGGTAAGAAGGGGTCGTGGACTTGAGATTGTAATTAAAAGAACAAAGAGAGAAGTAAGATTTTTTTTTTCACACACAGGATTATTAAAATATGGAATGTTTTGCCACAGTGGTTATTGAGGCAGAGACTATAATATTATTTAATAGGGAACTGGATAAGTATTTGAAAAGGAAGAATATCTGGAGAAAAAGCAGGGAAATGAAATTAGAATAGATAACTCCAATTGAAGAGCTAGCACCAGTAAGGGTTGTGATGGGTCAAATGGCCTCCTTCTGTGTCATAAATTCTATGATAAGAACATAAGAAATAGGAGCAGGAGTCGGCCAATCTGCCCCTCGAGCCTGCTCCGCCATTCAATAAGATCATGGCTGATCTGATCCTAACCTCAAATCTAAAGAACACAAGAAGTAGGAACAGGACCCGGCCACTCAGCCCCTGGGCCCGCACCGCCACCCACAGGGCCTTGACCGATCCGAACTCAGCTTTATGTCCAATTTCCTGCCCGCTCCCCGTAACCCCTAATTCCCTTTACTTCTAGGAAACTGTCTATTTCTGTTTTAAATTTATTTAATGATGTAGCTTCCAAAGCTTCCTGGGGCAGCAAATTCCACAGACCTACTACCCTCTGAGTGAAGAAGTTTCTCCTCATCTCAGTTTTGAAAGAGCAGCCCCTTATTCTAAGATTATGCCCCCTAGTTCTAGTTTCACCCATCCTTGGGAACATCCTTACCACATCCATCCTTACCGCAAGCCCCTTCACAATCTTATATGTTTCAATAAGATCGCCTCTCATTGGATAAATGTTTGTGTGTAGTAACCATCATGACTGTAGTGTGTGCGTGACAAATTCTGTCAAGTTTTTTCTACGTCATGGTTTAAGTCTCTTTTCTGTGTAATAACATTGCAGCAAAAAACATGCCTTATTGAATTGCTTTCCCTATGATACTCCCCATCTAGGCTTAGATTGGGAGGAAAAAGAAGCAAGGAATGAACTCTTAAATTAGAGACCTGACCTCAATTGTGGGAAAAGCAGGAGACTTTGATGAGGGACAACATAAGAGAAAAAGCAAATATCATTATATCCTTTCTCAGGTTACATATAAATTGCACTGTACATTTAGATAGAAAAAAAAAACTTCCATTTAAGTAACACCTTATCTCCTCAGGACATCCCAAAATGCTTCACATTCACAAAATTAATTATATTTTGTAGTGTCGTCACTCTTCCCAGGTTCGGGGGGCTAGCTGATGGTGGAATGTTGGCCAGGACACCAGGAGAACTCGCTGCTCTCGCATAGTGTCAAGGGATCTTTTATGCAATGAGGGCTGCAAAAAGTTCTGTACATTTTAGTGGCATTACTTACTCAAGGTTCACAGTCCAATTTTTCCAGGGGCTTTGGTTAGACAGAGTACATCTGGGGGCTTGCAGAGCTTTGGTTTTAGTCAATATATGTACCATATGAGTGCATATTCTAACTGGGATTTGTGGCACGGAGCTCACAGATTTCCGTACGTATTGTGCTAACAACATTTACAACCTGTAATGGATACTCTAGATCTTGGCTGCCAGTTTTGATTATTTAGCTGGCTCCTTAGATCTTGCAGGAAGGAAGTAAGAGGAGCAGAATCAGTGAAGGTCGGGGGCTGGCTGGATTTAACAGGCTAGCACGGGGAAGATTGAAGATTCCTTCCTCCTATGGTAAATAAATGAAGTAGCCTGACCTGGGTGGGGGTAGAGAAGGTGGGAAATTTAGTGAGTCACTTGAAATCTTCCCAATAGCTATAGGAAGGGGAGGGATGGAAAGGCACAAGGGGTTAGGAATATTGGATCATAGTTCTCTTTGACTACATACAGAATTATGTCATTACCACCACTGTGTATCTTTAGTGAGATGCTGTTGTCATATTATACATGAAAAAAATAAAAAGACCAGCTGGTCCATCAAGCCTGTCCTGTACTGTCATTCCACCTCCCACCACCCACCAACCAACGAAGGAATCTCCTGGGAGAGGTGAAACAACACAAGGCCAATTTAGGGGAAAAAAGTATTTGGGAAATTCCTCTCCATCACCCAAGGGCAATGACCAGCAGCCATGTCCCCCAATACCCCACCTACCTTTCATAGACTGTGATGTCAGCCACAGGTAGGAACTCATCTAGTTCCCTTTTGAATACTTGCAGCTCATCCACACTCATCATGAGTTTGATTGTTTTTTTTTATTATTAGGGAGAGCTGAAGCAGGTTCTGCTGCTGGAACAGTCACTCAAAATTCCAGTTTGTTGCCACTATGCTAGATTTGTACTGCAGCATAAAATTTCAATATTCACTAAAACAAAAGGGTTGGGACATGGGTCTTCACTGCAGACAACAACGCTCAAATCTATATCAGATTGTTGGGGCACAAGTTTTCTCTTAGAAGGCTTTATGTATTACTAACTGCAATGAGTTTGGGTGATCAACCTAATTCCAGACCGACAGAACAAAAAATGCCCATAATTTTGCATCGAATTGGCACTCACTCAGAAGCAGATCATGAGGATGAATAGTGGAAAACTAACAAGTTCATGTTGGGTTAAGTACAGGAGTTTGGAATTCTTGAGATAGAGAGCTGTACTCTGTATCTAACACAAGCTATTCCAATCAACCTAAAGCTGACCCTGTATGCTAAAAGTGGAAAAAAATAGTGTGCTATCCAACACACATCCTCACTAATGAGCACTGGTCCTCCAAGAAAATTAAAAACTAAGCTCTTATTAAAAACAATAATATAACACATTATACTTACTCACGATTTCCATTACATTAATATAGCACTTTTAACATAGAAAACATCCCAAGGCATTTCACAGAGAAAAAAACTGAATGCTGAGCAGTAGTAGAGAGAGTTAGAGGTGACTGAAAGCATGATGGAGAAGATAGGTTTTGAGGAGATTTTTTTTTTTTTTTTTTAAAGTGCACCAAGTAACAAGGCAAACAGAGTTTGAGAGATTCTAAGGAGCAGGGCCAAGACAGCTGAAGGATCTACCACAAATAATGGGCAGGGTTGTGCTGGAGGCCAGGGTTAGAAGATGAAAAGCACCCACTGGGATGTAGGGCTGGAGAAAGATGCAGAGGTAGGCTGGACAAAGCCTTAGGGGGACTTGTAAATGAAGATAATGATTTTCAATTTGATGCATTGTGGGACATGGAGTCAATGGAGGCCAATGAGGATGGGGTGATGGACAATGTGGGACAAGACACAGAGGATGGAGTTCTGGACAAGTTAAAATTTGCATCAGGTGGAGCATTTTGTAGATGATGGCCACTGCCCAAAAAGACAGAATAAAAGATATGAGTGAGTCCTAAAGGCTTGACCTCTTACAGGGCTTGGCCATGTCCTCTAAAATCTGCCAAACTATATTTTAGGCCATGTATACAAGATGTTTTAAATTCTATGATCAGTGGGTAAACAAATGATTAAGAATAGACATTACTTATTTTTGAAAGTTTTCTGCAAGGTTTCTAACAAACAGTTACCCAAGTCAAGAATTAAATTTTAAAAAACACATTCAAAGTATAAAATTGGAAAAAATAATTATTAATTCTGGTCAAATTACTATGCAACTTTCATCAAGCAGGATGGGGCAAACTAATCTGGTACTAAAAATCAGAATAAATAAACATAGAGACATAAACAGCACAATTTGATTTTATTGATACAGATTATTCTGGCTTCCATTACATGCAACACCTCTTCCCTTTCCTCAATTCCATCGTGCTTCAATTTCACAAAATTCTTTTTTTTACTAATGAAAACAAATAGGTTCCTTCAACAATATAAGAATTGGTTGCCTCAAAACTGTCGTATAGAGACCACAAGAATCCAAAGGCAAATGATTGTGTCGTGGTGTCTTACCAATTTGATTGAATTTTGATGGATGAAGATAGCCCGGTAGACATTGTATAGTTGGATGTTGAGAAAACATTTGATAAGGTACATCACAATAGGTTTCTCTACAAGACAGAATCTTGTGGATATGGTGGGAAGTTGTTACAGTGGATTAAAAATTAGCCTCATTCCTAAAAGCAGAAAGTGGGTTAGCAGTGGTGTTCCGTAGGGATCAGTGTTAAGGCTGTTCCTTTTTACTATCTTCATTAGTTACCTTTTAAGTAGTTTGCGAGTGATATGGAGGTTTATGTGAGTGTTAGAATTTTGGATGAGAATAAACTACTGCAAGCAGATCCCGTGTTTGGCAAATGGCATTTAACTTAGATAAATGTAATGTTTTGCACATAGGCAGGATCAACACCAAGTATACCTACATCCTACAGGGTACAGAACTGAAATCGGTTGAGAAAGAAAAAAAGATCTCTGTGTTATAGTACATAATTCTCTTAAGCTTCATGAGCAACACAGTGAAGCAGTAACCAAAGCAAATAGAGTATTGGGTTGCATTGCCAGGATAATCCAATATAGAACAAAATACATCATTTTGTCCTATGATTAGGTCTCACTTAGAATACAGTGTCCAGTTTTGGTCGCTTCATATGGTGGGTGACAGAGGTATTGGAAAAGATTCAGCGGAGGGCACAAAAATTATATCCAGCTTAAAACACCTTAGTTACCCAGATAGGCTTAAAAAACTGGGTCCATTTACTTTAGGGATGCAAAGACTTAGCAGGGGGGGGGGTCTAAGAGAGGTGTTTCAAATAATGAAGGCACCAGACTGTTTTCGTATCGATAAATTATTACAATTAGATAGTTTAAGAATCAAGGGGTCATACGTATAAGTTATGTAAGGGCAAAACTAGGTGAGATATCAGGATATCCTTCTTTTCCCAAAGGATAGTGGGCCTATGGAACCAGTTTGTGGCTTGTTCAGTGAGTGCAGATTCACTGCATGCCTTCAAGAAAGAGAGCAGGACCAGTTCCCGGCTGGGATGGAGATCGCGTCGTACAAAAGGTAGGCGAAAGACTACAAAATACAAGTCATGGTCAGTGTAGGCTCCTGGACTGGTTTTGATTGGCTTAAGAATGCTGGAGAAGAACATTCCAGATCTTCTCTCTCTAATTGGCTTTGTTTTTTTTTAAAAAAATCAACTTCTTTGCCTTTCCCGGGAGATTAACTGGCTGCTGGTGCGTGGTGGGTGGTTTGTGAATCATGATACTCAAGGCATCATGAATGTGTGGGGCAGGCTTGATGAACCAATAGGTCTTTTCCTGTCCATCATTTTCATATGTTCATTCGTTCAATCATCATTTAGAGCAGCGCCAATGAAAGACGTGCCGTTCCATTCAGTTGTTGCCAAACACACTTGGATTGCAAAATGTAGGACCATCAGTAGCTTTTTGCAGGGATAGCATGACTAAACTACACTGGATAGTAAAATGGTGACAGATTGCAGCAGTCACTCTGAATAGCTTAAATAGTTACGCAGATTATACAACACCACAGCAAACTTTTCAACACCCTATTTTGAAATGCTTACAGTAATCTCTAAAACAGTCCATAAAACAATCTTGAAATCTTCAAAACAAAGAAAGGAAGATGGAGATGTTAATAGACAAGTTTTTCCATCTTGTTATTTGGTTATTTTTCTGCTTTGCAAGCCATATAATTCTAATTTAAATGATTAGAGCAGGAATTTCTAAATTTATCACAAAACTCTTTTAAAAAAGATGATGTCCACAGTGTCCACATCACCACAGCTTTTACAAACATGAATTTCTGGCTTCAAGCATATATTGTCCATATAAGCAAATCTCAGCTAACCCAAATGAAACACATCACTCCCCAAATGATGAAATAGGTAAGCACTGAAATTCCATAGCATTTCTTCAAAAATATTGGTTTGCTCCAATTTATAACCAAGTTAAAAACTGGACGGATAAACTTCACCGGGTGGATTTTAACTATTCCGTGACTGGTCGACGGATCAGGTGAGCCAACCGCCCGATCCCTCAGGCAGGAGAGGCCTGCTCCATTTCGAGGGCCGGGCCTCATTAACAGGCCACTGGCGAGTTGCACACCCCGAACTGGCGCTCTACCCCACAGTACGCCAGCACCGGGCCGGCGCAGTATCGGGCAGCTCAGAGACTGACCCCCTTCAGGATGGCAGGTCCGGGGTAGGGGGGGGCGGAGTGCGACAGCAGAGGGGGGAAGCCCAGGATGGCAGTGGCTCACATGACACTCCTACCTCCTCCTGGTCCTTCAAAAATAATTTTAGCACTTACGCTTTTGAGCCTCTTCTGCTGAAGCGCCAAGTTTTACGGAGCGGAGCCTCCATATCGCACTCTCTGCCCAGTGGGCCATTAAATTGCATAGGGGGTCCCTGAATTGCATAGATTGATGAGGCTCTCACCTGATTCAAGAGGTAGCCTCGGCCATCTAGCAAAAAGCCCCGGGCAAAATGGCGAAGGCGGAGCGGGAACAACCTCCATTTTAACTCCAATACCACTGTTGGGCGGAAGGAGTTAAAATCTCCCCTCCACACTTTTTAAACTGAACTGCATGTATAACTTGAAAATGACATTAAAGCATTCCATATCCAATGATTTCCTGCACTTGGAATATGATTGTAGATGAAGGAGCCATTTGGGCTGAATCCTAGCATAAATTTGCAACCTAAATTTCACCATTTCTAAAGAGCAAAGTGCAGCCTACACTCTATAAAATTACTGGTTACCCAACACAAGTATACATTAGATATATGGACAGCTGTCGACATGCAAAATCTATTATTTCAAAGTAGATGCACAAGATTGCAATTTCAGAATTGAATGACTCCTGGCAAAACCATGCAGGGTGAAGAACTTAAATCAGTGGCTTAAAGCCACATTTACTGCAGTGTAATTTAAATCTAATGTACATTTCATTTTGCCATTTCTTTGAAGAGAAAATGCTATTACGTGTGAGGATTTCACAACAAAAGGAAACCTTTTCACAATTCTGTCCCTGACAATAAGAAAGATCCTTTAAATGAGGAGAGAGGAAGGAATGCAAGTGTGAATTAGAAAGGTTGGAAGAGGAGAGAATGGGGTTGAAATTGGTCTTGAGGCGGAGCACGAAACGGGCAGCCCGTTTTACACGCAGTCCAACTTTTCTTTTCCCATTGGAAGAGTAAATCGAGCGGATTGCAAAGCGCGCTGCCAATGCGCTATTGGACGTTTTGCGCTGCCGCCCAGGTTAAATTTCAATGTCTCTGAACAGGCTCGGGGTGGGGGAGGGGTGAGGAGGAAGTTGTAATGACAATTCTTTGTCAAGTGTTTTTGTGAACTGAGCTTGGAGGGGGTAGAGTGCCCCCGTGAACTAGGGTGGAGGGATTTGGAGGGGGAAGAGTGTAGCTTTTGCAGTAGCTGGGTTTAGTCATTCTGTTGAAAAGCTAATCGCCAATTTAATCTTTTTGCCTCTTTCAAAGACAATGAAGAATCTAATATTTGCCAACCCCCCCGCCCTCCCAATTTTTAATCAATTGAGGCAGCCAGAAGGTCCTGGTCATCCAAGCTAGACTTGAAGCTGTGCAGCCATTTGCTTTCCTGGCCCTAGTATCGGGGCTAGGCCCTGCCAGGAGTTGGGTGCGAGCTGTGGCTGCCCCCCAGGCCATTTAAATGACCCAGGACAGGAAATCCAGGTGCAGCACACTTCTGATATGGGGGTGGAGGTGGGGGGGGGGGGGGGGACCAGAACATACAGGTTCTGGATGGAATAACCGAATAATCTTGAAGGTCAAAAGCTATCATTTGGGTTTTCTTTTACATACCCACTCACTCCGTGTACATCCATCAGTCTGCAAGGAGCAGCATATGGAAGGAAGTGAGGAGGAAGAGAGCCTGAAATTACGTTTCAGTTTATAAGGGAAGAGAGACGGTCAACAAGTCAGTTTGACCCCGTATCTCTTTATTCTGTGGGATGAACACCAGGGGCATGATTTTAGCATGGTGGTGGGAAATCAGCGGGTGGGTGATTAATCGCATGGGAAACCCAGAAAAAATTTTTGCATATCAATTTGAGTAATTGCGACTGAATTGAAGGCCCTTAACTTTACTTCTGGGATTTGCTTCTCCAAGCTGCGCAGTGGGCATTCTTTGCACCAAAATGACATGCTGGCCGTTGCAAAAAATGGATTTTGAAGGAGAAAGGAGGAGCATCGAGAATGCAGTATCATAGAACCACGGCAGCACCCCGTTTCAGCGATGCCTCCCTTGTGGGTCTACTGACTGGTGTCAGAAACAGGAGGGATGTCCTCTACTCGGCTGACTGGAGGAAGAGACCTGCTTCTGCCACTAAGAAGGCGTGGCTGGAGGTGGTAGAGGAGCTCAGCAGCAGGAGCATGGTGCCCAGGTCATGGGTGCAATGCAGGAAGCGATTTAATGACCTAACCAGGCCAGGAAAAGTGAGTACTTTTGGTGATTCACCCACATCCTGTGAAAAGAACCCCCTCCCCCACTCCGATCTCTCTCTGTGTTGGCAAGCCTACTCCATCACATCATTCCTCACACCCATTTAAGTCTCATCATCAACATACCTTCACTTTCTATGCACTTCCTCGCCTCCCCATTTATGCACCCAGCAGTGCCACTCACTCCAATCCTGATGTAATGTGATGCATCTGTCTGATGGTCACCCTCTGATGCATCTGTTTCGTTGTCAGCCTCATCCAAACCAATGCATCCATTGGGTGAATACGTCACCTTCAGTCACTCACATGTCTGTTCTTTCTCTCCTTGTAGGAGAAGAGAGCTCAAAACTCAAGGGAGAGTAGAACTGGAGGTGGTCCAACAGATAAAGTACCCTTGACAGATGCAGAGGAGGTGGCCATGGACATCAATCGAACGGTTGCTTGCCTCACCGGAGGTGGAGAGACTGGCAACACGCAGATGACAGAACTTTAACATCCTTCACACACATGATTAATTGATGTTAATAATTGAACTGTCCCACACCTCAGTATGGTTATTGGAAAGATTGTATCTTCTCCAATAAATATTTAATATTGGTTTATGTTATCTTCCAGGGTCTTCACAGATTGATGAAGAGGCAGCCGCCATGGAAGAAGGCGATTCCAGAGGAGCTCAATTCTTCTGAGGCCGCACCATCACGTGACATCCAACCATGCACCAGCGCAGGTACTGGCCCCTCGGTGGGTCCTGTTAGCCAGATAGTTGGGTTATCACCTGTGATTCAACACTCAAGTGTGCACGAGCAGACACTGGTGGCAGGGACAGCTGTGGAGAGTCCGCGTCGGTGAGCGCACTCCTCTCCAAGCTCTGCTCAGCTGGACACAGATGCTGAACCTGGGAGGACATCATTGAGAGTGAGAATGATCGAGACACAGATCCATCTATGAGAGGTAATGGATAAGGTGTCACGCACACTCTCCACAATAGTGGATAGGCTGGAGGTGTCCATCTCCATCGCTAGTGGATTGGTGATGCAGGTACATGTGGGAATGTCATTGATGAAGAGAATGGCAATCTCCATTGAGCTTCAAGCATAGCTCTCAAATGAGTCCATGCAGGCCATGACAACAGCCGTGCGAACTCTGGATGCCAACATGTCTGTCGCCTTAAACAGGCAGATAGATACTTCAGCCGTGTCCTTAGATGGTGGCACATCTGTTCACCAGCCTGCTGGCCAGCAGAGTGGTGGGAGTGATGTCGCGCTGGCACGGGAGAGGGATGACGACAAAAGGGGACACGAAAATGGGGACACCACTCAAAATGGTCCCACCTCTCACATGTTGCCCCCCCTCCCCCCCAAGAAATAGGAGTGGAGTAGGCCATACGGCCCCTCGAGCCTGCTCCGCCATTCAATAAAATCATGGTTGATCTTCGATCTCAACTCTACTTTCCATCTCATTTTTCTAAACTCCAGAGAGTATAGGCCCATTCTACTCAATCTCTCCTCATAGGACAACCCTCTCATCCCAGGAATCAATGTAGTGAACCTTCGTTGCACTGCCGCTAAGGCAAGTATATCCTTCTTTAGGTAAGGAGACCAAAACTGTACACAGTACTCCAAATGTGGTCTCACCAAAGCCCTGTATAATTGCAGCAAGACTTCCTTACTCTTGTACTCCAACCCCCTTGCTAAAGGCCAACATACCATTTGCCTTCCTAATTGCTTGCTGTACCTGCATGTTAACTTTCTGTGTTGTGTACAAAGACACCCAAATCTCTCTGAACACCAACATTTAATTGTTTCTCAACATTTAAAAATTATTCCATTTTTCTATTCTTCCTTCCAAAGTGAATAACTTCACATTGCCCCATCTGCCACCTTCTCACCCACTCACTTAACCTGTCTATATCCCTTTGCAGACTCAGTGTCCTCCTCACAGTTTACTTTCCTGCCTAGCTTTGTATCATCAGGAAACTTGGATACATTACACTCAGTACCTTCATCTAAGTCATTAATATAGATTGTAAATAGCTGAGGCCCAAGCACTGATCCTTGCAGCACCCCACTAGTTACAACCTGCCAACCTGAGAATGACCCGTTTATTCCTATTCTCTTTTCTCTGTCCATTAACCAATCCTCTATCCAAGCTAATATATAGAAACATAGAAAATAGGGGCAGGAGTAGGCCATTCGGCCTTTTGAGCCTGCTCCGCCATTCAATATGATCATGGCTGATCCTCTATCTCAATACCATATTCCCACTCTCTCCCCATACCCCTTGATGCCTTTTGTGTCTAGAAATCTATCTATCTTCTTCTTAAATACATTCAGTGACTTGGCCTCCAGAGCCTTCTGCGGTAGAGAATTCCACAGGTTCAACACCCTCTGAGTGAAGTCATTAATATATATATTACCCCCAATCCCATGAATCCTTATCTTGTGTAACAACTTTTTGTGTGGCACCTTATCGAATGCCTTTTGAAAATCCAAATATACTACATCCACTGGTTCCCTCTATTCTACCTTGCTAGTTACATCCTCAATAGAGACCAGTAGATTTGTCAAACACTATTTCCCTTTCATAAAACCCATGTTGACTCTGCCTAATCATATTATGATCTTCTAAGTGCCCCAGTACCACGTCGTTAATAATAGATTCCAACATTTTCCTGACGACTGATGTCAGGCTAACTGGCCTGCAGTTCCCTGTTTTCTGTCTCCTTTGTTGAATAGCGGTGTTACATTTCCTATCTTCCAATCCACTGAGACCATTTTAGAATCTAGGGAATTTTGGAAGATCATAACCAATGCATCCACTATCTCTGCAGCCACCTCTTTTAGAACCCTAGGATGTAGGCCATCTGGTCCAGGGGATTTGTCAGCTTTTAGTCCCATTAATTTTTCCAGTACTTTGTCTTCACTAAAATTAACTACTTTAAGTTCCACACTCTCATTAGACCCTTGGTTCCCCACTATTTCTGGTATTTTTTTTTGTGTCTTCTACTGTGAAGACAGATACAAAATATTTGTTTAATGTCTCTGCCATTTCCTCATTCCCCATTATAATTTCTCCTGTCTCAGCCTCTAAGGGACCCAAGTTTACTTTCGCTACTCTCTTCCTTTTTACATACTTGTAGAAGCTCTTACAATCTGTTTTTATATTTCTTGCTAGTTTACTCTCATATTCTATTTTCTCCCTCTATCAATTTTTTGGTCATCCTTTGCTGATTTCTAAAACTTTCCCAATCCTCAAACTTACTACTCTTGGCAACATTATAAACCTCTTCTTTTAATCTAATACTATAAGAACATAAGAAATAGGAGCAGGAGTAGGCCAATCGGCCCCTCGAGCCTGCTCCGCCATTCAATAAGATCATGGCTGATCTGATCCTAACCTCAAATCTAAAGAACACAAGAAGTAGGAGCAGGACCCGGCCACTCAGCCCCTGGGCCCGCTCCGCCACCCACAGGGCCTTGACCGATCCGAACTCAGCTTCATGTCCAATTTCCTGCCCACTCCCCATAACCCCTAATTCCCTTTACTTCTAGGAAACTGTCTATTTCTGTTTTAAATTTATTTAATGATGTAGCTATCCTTAACTTCTTTAGTTAGCCATGGATGGATCACTTTTCTCGTGGGGTTTTTCTTCCTCAATGGAACGTATATTCGTTGAGAATTATGAAATATTTCTTTAAATGTTCACCATTGCTTATCTAGCGTCATATCTTTTAATCCAATTTCACAATCTACCTTAGCCAACTCGCCCCTCATACCTATGTAATTCGCTTTGTTTAAGTTTAAGACTCTAGACGATCACTCTTCCCCAGAGGATCCCTTACTATGAGATTACTAATTAACCCTGTCTCATTACAAGATAAATCTAAAATGGCCTGTTTATTGGTTGGTTCCACAACGTATTATTCTAAGAAACTATCTTGAATGCATTCCATGAACTCGTCCTCCAAACTACTTTTGTCAATTTGATTTGCCCAGTCTATAAGAAGATTAAAATCCCCCATGATTATTGCATTATCTTTGTTACAAGCTCCTCTTATTTCTTGACTAATGCTCTTTCCAATGGAATTATTACTATTAGGTGGCCTATAAACTACTCCCACCAGTGTTTTCTGCCCCTTGTTTTTTCTTAGCTCCACCATACTGATTCTACTTCCTGATTTTCTGAGCTAAGATCCTTTCTCACTACTGTCTTTATCTCATCCTTTATTATCAGGGCTTTTCCATTTTGCCTATCTTTTTGAAAAGTCACGTACCCTGGACTATTTAGTTCCCAACCTTGGTCTCCTTGCAACCACGTTGCAGTAATGGCTACTAGATAAGTACCCGCAATGCTGCCTCTTCTCCCAGATGGCAGCGTCTGCCCCTGCACAGGTGCAGATGGAGCATCTTTGGCGGGGCGCTCGCTGGCTCCAAAGCCCAGAGGTCGTAGGCTGAGAGCATCTCATCAATCAGGGCATGCATCTGAGCAACCTGCCACTACCTCTGCTGAAGCCACAGGGGATGCACCATCTAGAAGCAGGAAGAGGAAGGCTGAGGTTTTGTAATTCACCAAGGATATGCACAAGGCTGTTTGACGGTATGTCATGTTTTTCATTTATATTTGTTTATTCCACATCAAATGTTAGAATTCTGATCACCACTGCCACGTCTTGCCCATTCTGGAGTCCCTTTTGTGAAATCGACCTTTCATGTGCTTCGTCATGAACATCAAGATCGGGTGTTTGTGCAATGGGTGTATACTTGGTTGAAGGACTGTTTTGTGCAAATGAAGGGTGGGGGCTGGTGGTTGTTCCAGGCAGCCTGATTAGTTCACATTCTTCAATTTGTAGATCTCATTATGAGAACCTGTTAGATATGAGGGAATCCCTGACATCATGGGCAGCCATGTGCTCTGGCGATGGGTTCCTCATCATCATTTTCCTCCTCCTCCACATCCTCTTCTTCAGTGTTGCCGGCAGATGAAGATGCTTCAAGTGCACATTTGAGCTCCTCCACCTGTAACCCTCTCTGCTGAGCGATGCAGGACATAGCACACAACTATTATTCTGCACCTGAAGCGCATCTTGAGCATTCCTATGGCTTGTTCAATGACAGACCTGGTGGTGATGTGGCTCTGGTTGTACCGCTGCTGTGCCTCGTTGGTGGGGTTTCTCACAGGTGTCATGAGCCACGTCTGCAGGGGGTATCCCTCGTCTCCAAGGCGCCAGCCATTACGTCTGTCTTCTGTGTGGAAGAGGGCCAGGATTTTGGACTCGCGCAAAATGAAGGAATCATGGCAGCCACCACGGAATCTGGCACACACCTACAGAAACCTCCTTCGGTGGTCGCAAACCAGCTGCGCATTGAATGATATTCCTTTCGGTTTATCAACAGACCTGGCTCATGTGGAGGTCCTCATATTGCTACATGTGCAATCAATTGTGCCCTGCACCCGTCGGAAGCCAGCCAGAGAATTGACACCCACTACCCTCTCAGACGGGCTGATGTCATTGCGGGGGAAGTTGGCGTAGTCCGATGCCCTGGCAAACTTATATGCAGACGACAGACACCCTGGTGATGACACCGTTGGTGCCCTGGAAAGATCCAGAAGCGAAGAAATTGAGGGCAGTGGTGACTTTAACTGTGATGGGCAATGCTGGCCATCAGGCCCAGCCGGGAGCAGCTCTGCATGAAGGAGGCTGCAGATGTCTGCGACCACCTGCTGACTCAATCTCAGCCTGTGTAGGCACTGCTCCTCAGAGAGGTCCAGGAAGCTCAACCTCTGCCTAGAGACCCTCTCACGTGGGTAGTGCCTCCAGCGAACTCGGCCCCTCCATTGGTCCCCTCTCCGCTCTTCTCCAGGTCCTTGTTGCGTACCTCTGTCTTGGGCATCTGCAACTCCTAGAACTACACGGCCTGCCTGCCACGGATGGTGATGTGCCTCCTCCCCAGATGTACTGTGGAATAGATCCATTGCAACCCCCCATCCTGATCTTGTCAGTTTGAGGAGCTCCAAAACGTAGGAGAAGTTGTCTGAACAAAAGAACTCCCAACCAGAGGTTTGCCTGAGAGAACTGAATGCCCAGCTACAATACCTCACCTTTTATTGAGATGTGTCAATCACTGGTTTAAAGGTTCAAATAAGCTTTGGCTGCATCTCGCCTCTGTTTCTATGGCATGTTTCAGAAGCCACGGGAGACACGTTCAATATAAGTTAAATTCGATTCTGTTACAGAATCCACAAAAATTTAATCCCCTTAAGTGTTTGAATGACCTAAATTGGCTTTTTAAATATTGGCTGTCTGTGGCACGTGCGCACCCTAACGCACCTGGGTCAAACCCAGAAGTGGGCGCGTTGGAGCTGGGATGCGGTCCCGCTCCGAAAACTTAGTACTTTCACTGCCCACCCCCCCGCCAACCCACCCATTCACGGGTTAAAATTATCCCCCAGACCTCAGTTTGGCATCTTTCCTCTGCAAAGTGTGGTGTCATCAGCAACATAGAGGAAATTGAACCTACATCTCTTACTGTCATGGTGCTCCAGAAAAAGGTTTAATACACACCTCTGTACTTCTGAACAACTAAAGAAGTTCAGGCTGTTAACCAGACTTGCATTGGGCATGTCTGAACCTGCTTCAAACCTACAAAAGAGGTTTTTATTTTGCACTAAAACATCTTTAATGGCTGCACGACAGGAAGTTTTTTTGGAACTGCAGACATAACACTCTGAGAAGTACACATTCCACCTGCTTCAGGTACTGATGGATAAATGAATTCAAACCTTTCTCTCCAAATTCACAAGGGGGCAATTATCCTGCAAAATTGGATTGCAGGATTATTCTCATCATTCTAAGAGGACAATAGGGGGAGAGGTTTGAATAAGACTCACACACAAAGTCAGAACTGCACAGGACTAGGGAACAACAGAGACTTAAGGCAAGTAGATTTGACATTTATCTAATTGATATGTACTCTAAGTGAATTGTCTTGCAAATCCCACACACACAAAGAATACAAATCAGAAAACAATTTAATCTTGCAGTAGCTTTCACCCACACCAGTTTACCAATTATTTTATACTTTGCTTTGATTTGGAACAGGTGGAGGAGGAGAAGATCAACTCAAAAATGTTACTTGCATACAGTAAGTTACTGACACAGTGTCAGTTTTATTAACAATGTGTCTTCCTGAAGCCCACAGAAAGGAATTGCCCTAATCTGACATTGAGTGTATGATGGGCTCACCCAAAAGGGATATGAAAAGGATTGAATACAGCATATTGGACACTCAGCCGTTTGAATTTTTCTGAGTCCGGTCAGATTTAAAGCCGAATATGTGTTCTGCGACAAGGATTCTCAGACTCAACCAGCACAAACTGGACACTGAATTCAATCCCCACGCCGGAATGGGTAGGCCCAAGGGCCACCTGATATTGGGCCTCGGGTCTCATTTACATGAAATTGGCAAGCTGCAGGCACCTCCTGGGCATCCCCAGGCAGCTCGCCAGGGAAGATGATTGCAATTTTGGACCTCTGAAAAGTTCTGGGAAAGTGGGAGGTGGGAGGGAGGGAGAGAATGAGGCGATCAAGGAGCCGACAATGGTCTTCGGAGCTGCACTCCTGCTCTTCCCGACTCCACATTCAGGTGAGTATACCTTACAAAACTTACCTTTTTAGTGTCAGCTAGCCCAGCGTCGGCTGCTTTGAGGACAAACCAATTTGGTGAAGGGGGCATCAAACAGGTTTTAGGCCCCTCATATGCATATGCAAAGTGCCCAACACCTAATTCAGTTGGGGGCCCTGGACACCTTTTTAATGCCTACACCAGTATGGTAGGTGGCACACTTCCAGCTCAGAATGTCCATGTGCATGCACGCCGTCCGCCTTATTGGATGCTTTTGCGCCTGAATTGACACAGTGTCATTGAATTTCCAGTCCAATACATTTTGGCTGTAATTAGCATTTTGTAGAATTTTCAAACCCAGCAATTAAGCTGCTGCATTAGACAACCTTTAAAAGCTCAAGGGTCAGAAAGAACATCAGCACTCTAAAGCAATTTTGGAACGATTTCCCACTACAGATGCAAATTGTGTTGGAGCAGCAGTTTTGCAAGGCTTTTAAAGATATTGACTTTTCTACGCATACAATTTACATTCAGTGAACAGATCTCCAAACCGATTACAAAACACTCGGCTGTCAATTCAAAAGCACAAGTTTCATTTTTCAAATACCAAAAAAATAAATTTGTGAGGCCATAAAGAGAAATGAGAAAAGAAAAGTCTAGATTGGGAAACAATCCAAGATTATCTTAGAACACTCCACTTGCATCAAATTGATTAGAAATAAACTGTATTTTTGATAGGGGGGGAAAGAGATAAGTGGTTAAACAATAATTGAGGCAGTGGAAGATGAGGGCTATCAAAGACAGAGGACCGCTGCCTCAATAACATAATAAACCAATCTTGGGGACAGCACCCCAAAATGTCTCTCAGTACTAACAATTCATTTTCTTGGCAACCAGAACTGAAGGGAATATTAAAGGTCCAGACTGACCAGAGAACTATACTTTCTGATTATTACATCCTCTAATTAGCTATATAGTTCAACATTCTATTGCCTTTGTTGATTGCTGCCCTGCATTGGTTGGTCATGTTTAGCATTAAATCTACTAAGACTCCTAGATCTCTATTAACAGCATTGTTAACTATTTCAACAGCATTCACAGAGTATGTGTAGCACTTTACACTTGTCTGCATTACATTTCATCTGCCATTGTTCTGCCCACTTGCATATCTTGACCGACTTATTCTGTACTTTCTGATCTGCCTCCGTCAATTCCACTGCCCCTCTCCTGAAGCAGTTATTAATCTCCCACACAATGACATTGAACTGTGTGTTCAAGAATTTGGACTAAAAAGAAGGTACATAGAATATGATAGCAGGCAGGAGTGAATTGTGTTATACCTAACGTGCATAATTGCTGCGTCTACCCCGGGACCCTCTGAAATGTCATTACGATATAGATGTAAGACTTAATGAGAGCGTGCTATTGTTGGGCTGATCCGAAGTCTGAACAAGAAGGGAAAAACCCATTAGCAGACAGCCTGGGACAACTACAAAAGTCTCCTAGTGTCATGGTGACACAAGTGAAGTGTCCTTAAAAACATCCTTCACTCCAACTTTCTGGACTGAATTTTAACTGGAAATGCCCCTGAGCATTGTGCTGTACATTAAAGCTTCAATGTTCAGTTGAATGAAAATGGTTTTCTGAGCACCAACATCTTCAGCTATGACTTTTCAGTCAACAAAACTTAATATTTCCTCAATTTGGTGATTTAGGGGTGGCCAAACCATTATGTTTACTCTTATTTATGGAATATTGTATAGGTTGACCAGAGCAATGTGAAGTAATGGTAGAAAGAAAGTTAAGCAGCTCTCCCTCAGCTTATTCCTTTCCAAATCTCTCAGTAGATTTTGCTTCCATGTTGGAAGTTATGAAGAGCTCAGAGATTGAGAGGTTCCATACAACAAGCCCAGTTTTAGCCAGTTTATCACGTAAACTCCCCTTGGAGGGAGTGCAGCATAGATTTACTAGAATGATATCTTGATCCAACGGTTAAATTACGAGGGGAGATTACACAAACTAGGGTTGTATTCCTTTGAATTTAGAGGTTTAAGGGGTGATTTATTCGAAGTTTTCAAAATATTAAGGGGAACCGATAGGGTAGATAGAGAAAAACTATTTCCGCTGGTTGGGAAGTCCAGGACCAGGGGACATTGCCTAAAAATTAGAGCCAGGACTTTCAGGAGTGAAGTTAGGAAACACTTCTACACACAAAGGGTGGTAGAAGTTCGGAACTCTCTTCCGCAAACAACAGTTGATGCTAGCTCAATTGTTAATTTTAAATCTGAGATTGATAGATTTTTTGTTAACCAAAGGTATTAAAGGATATGGGGTTAAGGTGGGTATATGGAGTTAGGTCACAGATCAGCCATGATCTCATTGAATGGCGGAACAGGCTTGCGGGGCTAAATGGCCTACTCCTGTTCCTATGATCCCATGATGAAATGGGCTCTGTAGTAATGCAAGTAGTTTCAGTAGTCTATCTCTTTACTTGGTTTCCCCCTTTTTTTTTGTTCATTCTTTTCATTGAGAAGAATCGACACTTTATCTTCCATCTCCGATTTCAATTTGAAAAGTTTCTTGCTGTCATATCAGTTTCTCTGTTACCTCTGTCATTTTGCTTTGTCCCAGTTTCAATTGGTCATTAAGATCATCATTGTTGCCAACTGTTTGGTTTTGGTATGAAAGACTAGCGTTTTTGGCTTCAATTCGAGCTGCAAGGCCAAAAATCAACTTGTTTTGCAGTATGTCAAATGTCTCAAAGCACTGCAAGTCACCTCTTCTGCATGCATCTGATCTTTCAGTGAATGCATAGGAGATGGCAGACAATACCTTGGCCGGGGGTGGGGGGGGGGGGGGGGGGGGGGGAAGAGTTCAGCCAGCTGTTCCCAGCTCCAGGGAAATAGCGCAAGCAAGGCTTGAGGGCTGTTAGGCATGCATCTACTTGGCATCTCCTCACCTAGATATGAGCCAATAGCTCCTGTACTGCCAGGCAGAAATGCAGATACAAACCCATGTCCCTGAACCTTATGCAGTTCTCAGCTGTGCCGTCACTTTCTGAAATTCTCTAATAATGAACCGGCGCAACTACAAAAAGTGAAAGTTTGAGTAAAATGTATCCCATTAACAGGCAGGTAGAACCCAAAGTAACCTCCTTCAGGTCCCGAATAAAAGTGACCAGATTTTCTTACTGACATTAAATGCATAGAGCTACAAAAATTAGCCAACTTTTCATAAAATAGCAAGGAAGAGGGGTTTGTAGTATGCAAATGAGCATTGGTCTGGGATAGACTAGCATTTCTAGGTGCTTTTGGTGTTTACATCCATGCACTGAAACCCAGCAGAATAAAGATATAAATTGTGTATGTGTCTGATTAAACTGAATTGCAGAATGTGATATCAAAACATGAATATAAATCCTGAAATCCAAGGTAATAAAAATTAATTTATTCAATCCCCCTGAAGCAGTAGCCTTGGTGATAGACATTTATCCAGAGCTGCTTTTCAGTTGTACATTGCTTTTTTGAGTTGTGAGCATTTTTGAAGCTGTTAGTCAGCTTTTCCGAGCTTTGTATGTTGGCATGTATGCAGATCTTGATCTAGCCTCCTTTCTAAGGCATTGAGTGACCCTAAATTATAACATGTTCAAGCCCCACTCCAGAAACTTGAGCATATAATAACACTTTATTGCAATACTGAGGGAGTGTTGCAAGGTCAGTGGTGCAGTCTTTTGGATGAGACATTAAACTGAGGCCCCATCTGCCCTCTCAGGTTGATATAAAAGATTCCATGGCACTATTCAACAAAGAGCGAGGGGGAGGAGAGATTCCCTCAGTGTCCTATTTGTGGGACCTTGCTGTGTGGAAATTGGCTGCTGCATCAGCCTACATAAGAGTGCACTAGCAAATGGGGCCGGGGTAGGAAAGAATGGTAAAAAGACAAAATTAAAGATTCTTTATCTGAATACGTGCAGCATTTGTAATAAGATAGATGAATTGACGGCACAAATAGAAACAAATGGGTATGATCTCATGGCCATTACAGAGACATGGTTGCAAGGTGACCAAGGTTGGGAGCTAAATATTCAGGGTTATTTAACATTTCGGAAGGATAGGAAAAAAGGTAAAGGTGGTGGGGTAGCTCTGTTAATAAAGGATGAAATTGGTATAATAGTGAGAAATGATCTTGGCTCAGAAGATCAAGATGTTGAATCAATTTGGGTGGAGGTAAGAAATAGCAAGGGAAAGAAATCACTGGTGGGAGTAGTATTTCAGTCCCCTAACAGTAGCTACACTGTAGGGCAAAATATTAATCAGGAAATAAGGGGGGCTTGTAAAAAAGGTAATGCAATAATCATGGGCGATTTTAACTTTCACATAGATTGGACAAATCAAATTGGCAAAAATAGCCTTGAGGAGGAGTTCATAGAGTGTATTAGGGGCTGTTTCTTAGACCAATACGTCAGGGAACCAACCAGGGAACAGGCCATTTTGGATCTGGTAATGGGTAACGAAACAGGATTAATTAATGATCTCAATGTAAAGGATCCCTTGGGAAGCAGTGATCATAACATGATAGAATTTCACATCCAGTTTGAGAGCAAGGATCTTGGGTCTGAAACTACTGTATTAAAGTTAAATAAGGGCAATTATAAAGGAATTAGGGCGGAATTTGCTAAAGTGGACTGGGTAAACAGATTAGATGGTATGATGGTGGATAAGTAGTGACAAACATTTAAAAAGATATTTTATGACTCGCAACAAAAATATATCCCTGTGAGGAGCAATGACTCCACAAAAAGGGTGAACCAACCATGTCTAACTAAGGAAGTCAAGGATGGTATCAGGTTAAAAGAAAAAGCATACAACGTGGCAAAGATTACTGGTAAGCCCGAAGATTGGGAAAACTTTAAAAACCAGCAAAGGATGACTAAAAGAATAATAAAGATGGAGAAAATAAGTTATGCGAGTAAACTAGCAAGAAATATAAAAACTGACAGTAAAAGCTTCTACAAGTATATAAAAAGGAAGAGGGTAGCTAAAGTAAACATTGGTCCCTTAGAGGATGAGACTGGGGAAATAATAATGGAAAACAAAGAAATGGCAGAGGAATTGAACAGATATTTTATATCTGTCTTCACAGTAGAAGACACTAATAACATACCAATAATAGTAAAAAATCAAGGGGCAAGGAGGAGGCAGGAACTAAAAACAATCACTATCACTAGAGAAAAAGTACTAGGTAAACTAATGGGTCTAAAGGCTGACGAGTCCCCTGGATCTGACAGCTTGCATCCGAGGGTCTTAAAGGCTACAGAGATAGTGGATGCATTGGTTGTAATCTTCCAGAATTCACTAGATTCTGGAAAGGTTCCAGCGGATTGGAAAACCGCAAACGTAACACCCCTATTCAAGAAGGGAGTGAAACAGAAAGCAGGTAACTATAGACCAGTTAGCCTAACATCTGTCATTGGGAAAATGCTAGAATCCATTATTAAGGAAGTAGTAGCAGGACATTTGGAGACTCATAATACAATCAAGGAGAGTCAACATGGTTTTATGAAGGGGCAATCATGCCTGACAAATTTATTAGAGTTCTTTGAGGAAATAACGGGCAGGGTGGATAAAGGGGAACCAATGGATGCAGTATTTTTGGATTTCCAAAAGGCATTCGATAAAAGATTACTGCACAAGATAAGAGCTCATGGTGTTGGGGGTAATATACTGGTATGGATAGAGGATTGGCTAACTAACAGAAAACAAAGAGTTGGGATAAAAGGGTCATTTTCAAAATGGCAATCTGTAACTAGTGGGGTGCCACAGGGATCAGTGCTGGGGCCTCCACTATTTACAATATATAGCAATGGCTTGGATGAAGGAACAGAGTGTATTGTGGCCAAATTTGCTGCTGATACAAAGAGAGGTGGAAAAGCAAGCTGTGATGAGGACACAAAGTGTCTGCAAAGAGATTCTGACAGGTTAAGCGAATGGGCAAAAATTTGGTCGATGGAATATAATGTGGGAAATTGTGAAGTCATCCACTTTGAGAGGGAAAATAAAAAAGCAAAATATTATTTGAATAGAGAAATACTACAAAATGCTGCGGTACAGAGGGATCTGGGTGTCCTTGTACATGAAACACAAAAAGTCAACATACAGGTGCAACAGATAATCCGGAAGGCAAATGGAATATTGGCCTTTATTTCTAGGGGGATGGAGTATAAAGTCAGGGAAGTCATGCTACAACTGTACAAGGTGCTGGTGAGACCACACCTGGAGTACTGCGTACAGTTCTTATTTAAGGAAGGATATACTTGCATTGGAGGCAGTTCAGAGAAGGTTCACTAGATTGATTCTGGGTATGGAAGGGTTGTCTTATGAGGAAAGATTGAACAGGTTGGGTCTATACTCATTGGAGTTTAGAAGAATGAGAGGAGATCATATTGAAGCATACAAGATTCTGAGGGGACTCGATAGGGTAGATGCTGAGAGGATGTTACCCCTTATGGAGGAATCTGAAACTAGGGGGCATAGTCTCAGAATAAGGGGTCGCCTGTTTAAGACGGAAATTAGGAGGAATTTCTTCTCCCAGAGGGTTGTGAATCTTTGGAATTCTTTACCCCAAAAAGCTGTGGAGGCTGAGTCATTGAATACATTCAAGGCTGAGTTAGACAAATTTTTGATCAGCAAAGGAGTCAAAGGATATGGGGAAAGGGCAGGAAAGTGGAATTGAGATAAAAATCAGATCAGTCATGATCTCATTAAATGGCGGAGCAGGCTCAAGGGGCCGAATGGCCTACTCCTATCTCTTATGGTCTTATGCTCTTATGGTCTTACATTACAACAGTAACTACATGCACTTCAAAAGTACTTCATTGGCTGTGAAGCACTTTGCGACATCCTGAGGACATGAAAGTCTTGTCCGTTCTTCTTTTTCTAAATGAACTGCTCTCTCTGGTAGTCTGTTCCATTTGCTCACTATCCTGTGGAGGGTACAATGTTTCTCCACTCCCCTCACATAATCTAACCTTGCCAAGGCTTACGAACCCTTGCATCCCCTTGTTCTGTAAATCAGTATAAACATTACATTTTACGTTTTAATATAAACCTTCAAGCTAAAATAAGTATAATGGCTTCAGCCTTCGTAATTTAGTTCCCCCAAGACCTGGAATTATTTTGGTCATTCTGAAATGCTTCTACTGTATCTATGTCCTTTTTGAGATGTGGTGACTACACTGTACTCCAGAATGGGCTTCATCATTAATCGTTACAATGCAAGTAGAACTTGTTCTGACTCGTAACCCAGTGCTCGCCATATGCATCCCAGTACCCATTTTGCCTTGTTGAAAGTTCTCACTCTGACCTCATGCTGCCAAGATACAATCAATGATCACTCCTCAGTCCTTTCTAGCCTCTGCCAGTGAATCTGGTTTCAGATTATATTCATGTTACTGTTAACTGTTCTTATATGCATTACCCTATAATTATCTACATTAAAATCCATTACAGCCCATCTTCATAATAGACCCATGTCTACCTGAAGATAATCAATCTTTTATACCCCTTACCTGCCCACATATCTTTGTCTCATGAGCAAATTTAATTTTAATTATCCTTCTCCTCCTACAACCACTGTAACAACTACAACAGAAACCCTTTTTCAAAATCATTCACCAATACAGATCTCTGTGGAACACCAGTGGTTACATTTTCCCTGGACATAACATTCCCCATTTATCTATCACCAGTCTCTGTCTTCCATTAAGCCAATTCTTAATCCATCATGGACAATTTGTTAAAAAAAACACAAAAAGCTGGAAACACACAGCTGGTCAATCAGCATCTGTGGAAAAGTCTGACAGTCATTGATCCAGGTGCATACCCTCAAAAGCTGAAAAATAATGGATGGACAAGCATATTAATGTGATCAGAAAAGGGGAAATATATCTTTAAAAAAACACAGAGGAAGCATCAGTGAAATGATATAACAGAATACAAAGGAAGTGAATAGCTCGAGGTTGATATGAGGAGATGGAAAACTTGAGGGTAAGATTTAAATTAAAACAGCCATATCGATTTTTTTCTGATTTCCAGCATCTGCAGTATTTTGCTTTCTATTTTTTTCTGCACTTGTCTCCAGCTCCAACTCATTCCAGGTGGATTCCAACTCAAATTTCACACTTCCTGTCCTTTTGTTCTTTCTTTGTTCCAGTCCTACATGGGCCTCCTCTCAAACCTCTTTTCTTGTTGTAAACAATTTTACAACACCAAGTTATAGTCCAACAATTTTATTTTTAATCCCACAAGCTTTCGGAGGCTTCCTCCTTCCTCAGGTGGTGTGGAAAACTTTTCCACACCACCTGAGGAAGGAGGAAGCCTCCGAAAGCTTGTGGGATTAAAAATAAAATTGTTGGACTATAACTTGGTGTTGTAAAATTGTTTACAATTGTCAACCCCAGTCCATCACCGGCATCTCCACATCATGGCTCTTTTCTTGTGACATCGATGACTGTGTGTGTGTTGCTTCTTGCTCTTACTCTGATCTTAAGAATTTAATTAACTATGCCTCCAATTTAATTAACTATGCCTCCAATTACTACCCATCCATCACCTTCGCATGGTCTATCTCTATCGCTATCTCTCTGGTGATAGGCTTTCCCTCAGACCTTTATGGCAACTCCCTCAACTAACTGGAAGTATGCATCTTCTCATCCCAATTCTGATAAAGATCCCATCCCTTGCCCCTTGCTTGTCGGTCTCTGTAGCATCTGCTCTGCTGACACAACCTTCAACACCTCCAATGCTTAACTGGAGGAGGGCAAATTTTAGTGAGTTAAAAAGGGATCTTGCCCAGTTGCATTGGCATCAAAAATTGGTAGGCAGAACAGTAATTAAACAATGGGATGCCTTCAAGCAGGAGTTGGTTCGGGTACAGTGTAGACATATCCTTACGAGGGCGAAAGGAAAGGCATCCAACATTAGAGCTCCCTGGAAGACTAAAGATAATATAGATTAAAATGAAACAGAAAAAGGTGACTTATGACGAATGTAAGGTTCATAATACAGTAGAGAACCAGACTGAATACAGAAAGTACAGAGGAGATCTAAAAAAGGGAATATGAGGGGCAAAGAGAGAGTATGAGAATAGATTAGCGGCTAACATAAAAGGGAACCCAAAAGTCTTTTATAAACATATAAATAGTAAAAGGGTACTCAAAGGAAGAGTGGGACCGATTAGGGACAAAAAAGATCTTCTTATGGAGGTAGAGGGCAAGGCTGAGGTACTAAATGAATACTTCTCATCCATTTTCACAAAAGAGGATGCTGCCATTGAAGCAGTGAGGAAGGTAGTAGTGATGTTGGATAGGATAAAAACAGATAAAGTGTGGTACTTAAACGATTGGCAGTACTCAAAAAGTACTCAAGTCACCCAGTCCAGATGGAATGCATCCTAGGTTACTGAAGGAAGTAAGGGTGGAAATTGCGGAGGCTGTGGCCACAATCTACCAATCCTCTTTCGATATGGGGACAGTGCTGGAGGACTGGAGGATTGCAAATGTTACACCCCTGTTCAAAAAAGGGGAGAGAGTAAACCCGTCAATTACAGGCCTAACTTCAGTGATGGGGCAAAAATAAATGTGCACTTGGAAATGTGTGGGCTAATAAATGAAAGTCAGTACGGATTTGTTAAAGGAAAATCATGTTTGACTAACTTGATTGAGTTCTTTGATGAAGTAACGGAGAGGGTTGATGAGGGTGGTGCAGTTGATGTTGTGTATATGGACTTTCAAAAGACACTTGATAAAAGGCACATTATAGACTTGCTTTCAAAAGTAAAGCCTATGGGATTAAAGGGACAGTGGCAGCAGGCATACAAAATTAGCTAGGGGTCGGAAAGCAGAGAGTAGTGGTGAATGGTTGTTTTTCAGACTGGAGGGAAGTATACAGTGGTGTTCCCAAGGGGTCAGTATTAGGACCGCTGCTCTTTTTGATATATTAATGACCCGGACTTGGGTGTAGAGGGTATAATTTCAAAGTTTGCAGATGACACAAAACTCTGAAATGTAGTAAACAATGTGGAGGATAGTAACAGACTTCAGGAGGACACAGACAAACTGGGCAGATGACATTTAATGCAGAGAAGTGTGAAGTCATACATTTTGGTAGGAAGATTGAGGAGGAGCAATATAAACAAAATGGTACAATTTTAAAGGGGGTGCAGGTACAGAGAGACCTGGCAGGTGTATGTACACAAATCTTTGAAGGTGGCAGGATAAGTTGAGAAGGTTGTTAAAAAAGCATATGGGATCTTGGGCTTTATTAATAGAGGCAGAGAGTACAAAAGCAAGGAAGTTACGCTAAACCTTTATAAAACACTGGTTAGGCCTCAGCAGGAGTATTATGTTCAATTCTGGGCACGACACTTTAGGAAGGGTGTCAAGGCCTTAGAGAGGGTGCAGATGAAATTTACTACAATGGTACCAGGGATGAGGGACTTCAGTTATATGGAGAGACTGGGGTTGTTCTCCTTAGAACAGAGAAAGTTAAGGGGAGATTTGATAGAGGTGTTCAAGATCATGAACGATTTTGATAAAGTAAATAAGGAGAAACTATTTCACAGTTAACCAGAGGATACAGGTTTAAAGTGTTCAGCAAAAGAGCCAGAGGCGACATGAGGAAACATTTTTTTTTACACAGTGCATTGTAATGATCTGGAATGCACTGCCGGAAATGGTGGTGGAAGCAGATTCAATAGTAACTTTCCAAAGGGAATTAGGTAAAGACTTGAGGGGAAAAATTTACAGGGCTATGAGGAAAGAACAGGGGAATGGGGTTATTGGCTAGCTCTTTCAAAGAGCCGGCACAGGTATGATGGGCTGAATGGCCTCCTCCTGTGTTGTACCTGCTATGATACTGTTATACCAGAGTTTCTCAAATGTTGTCCTTTTTCCTCAGCCGTGGACTCCCCTCTACAGTGGTCAACAAGACCCATGATTAGGTCCATCCTAATTTCCATGCTTCTGCTCTCATCCCCACCCCCTTCTGTCAACTGTGACAGGGACCTCACCTTCTACCCCAGCTGTCTCTGTATTTGGAATATTATCTTACGTTACTACAGTATGTTCCCACCACTGAACACACCTTCCACTTCTCCTGCCTTTCCACTTTCTGGAGAAGCCAGTCCCTCTGCTACAACCTGAATCACATTTTCACCATTCCTTCCCGTAGAAGATGCAGGAAATGTAACACCAGCACATTCACCTCCTCCCATACCTTTATCCAGACACTCCTGTGTTTGACAAGAATTTCCATGCACTTCATCTAATTATGGACTGATGTGAAGATTCTGTTCAATATATGTGTCAATGTCCTGTAGACCTTTGCTTTACTATTAATCTATAGTTGTAAACCTTTTTGAGTCCCTCTGCTGCCCTCTGTGATCGATGCTCTATTTCTCATGCTTTTTCTTTTTTTTAAAGCTATCCTCGGTTACCTGTTGTATGAATCCCCAATCTTTACTATCGTTCTTTGTTTCATTTTATTTAGGTCCTTGTAGCCTCCTCACTAAACAACTGTTGACGAAGTACTGCTATACTTACTTTGCTCATCCTATATAACCTTTAATATATTCTATTTCTCTTGTGCCAGGTTACAAGACAGAAGCTGCATCAAATTTGGTGGTTATGAGTCTACCAGAGTTGATTAACAGCTTGGAAGCTGCTTAACACCTGGTATCCAGCAATAATTGTATTGTTAAATTTGATATTACTGTTAAAGCAAAAGTCAAAAACAACAATGTGGTGGTACAAGAAATTACATGATTGCAGTGGAACAGGCTCAAGGGGCTGAATGTCCCTATGTTCAAAGGGAAAGTTAATTGGAAAACTATACTTAAGAATAGAATAGGAAAAATTGGAACATATTTACACACAGTCACAGGATAGGACTCACAGTACAGCTAAACTGGTTGTAACTGGTTCTACAATACAAATAAAAGGTATGGACTGTTGAAAACACAATTGTTATATTATAGTTTTAGGTAATTAAGCAAGTGTCAAGAAGAGCTCTAACGAATCATTGATTTTTTTTTACACAAACGTTAACAGCATCAGGAATAGTTCGTTAGTATTACGACATGCATACCACACTGCAATATGAGATTTTAGATCTAATTGAGATCACAGAATTACGATTTAGCATTAATGATGGGCCAGAAATGAAGTTGAAGAATTAAAAAATATTTTGGAAGGAGAAGTTAAGTCATAAAGTGGGTGTTATCAGAGCCGGATTAAGAATTTCTGGGGCCCTGGGCACCATGAACCGTTGGAGCCCCTTTGCACCCCCCTCACACATTGCCAGCCTGTGCCCCCCCCCCACCTGCCCCCGACACAAGCCTGTAGTAAAATGCATGAAGAAATAGGCACGTAGAATGTTTACACACTGCATTAATAAGAAAGCATACTGAGCCCAGATTTGACGGGGTCCCCAGAGCACAGGTCCTTTAGGCCCATGTGTTAATCCATTTCTAGGTGTTATATAATATTCCACTAGTATAGCGAGAGGTAAAATTGAAGGAAAGGATCTAGGTTATTAAGTGGGGTTAAGTGGAAACAGTTACCAATTGTTATCTATTGTAGACTTCCGGGACAATGGCCTAAGAGCAGAGAGCTTTGTAAGCAACTTAGCAAAGCAGCAAAGAAGTGTGGGTCATTATTATGAAATCATTCAGCGAGTGGAAAGAGAGGTAATGTGGGAATTTATTTAAACAATTGACAATTGTTTCTTGACTCAGCACATTAGAGATGCTACCAATGAATGGGGGAGATTTTATTGCAAAGCTTCCAAATTACATTCAGACAAGGCACACTGACCTCATTAAATCAATCTTCTCAGGGTCAGAATAGGGCTCTACCTCAATACTGTTTTTTATACTGTCAACAGAGGTCTCTCTCTCTCTCTCTCCCCCCCACTCAGACAATTGTTACTTGTCTTAGTTACTCTTCCCATCTATCCTCCTTTCTGTTTCACCCTTTTTCTTCCTCTATTGCTCTCTCATTTAGTGCTGAGGCCTATCTTAGTAAGCACATTGCAACTAAAAGTTTCAAGAAAACAATTACGTGACAGAAAGCTCATTGCCTTTATAGGTTAGAGCCTCCTGCATTTATGCAGGAAGTTTTCTGTTCTGAAAGCATTTCCAAATTCATCTTCACATTTGGTAACTTCAATTTAATGCAAACTCATCTTTGACAATGCATTTTTAAACAAAATGTTAAGGAAAGTATTTATCCTTTAAAAGGCTGGAATTATTTTTCATTAATTTCCTATCCATTCTCTCTTTTCTTCCTCCTCACTCCTATTCATTTCTAGCTTCTCTTTTTCCTAATGTACTTTCTTTCTTCCTTCTCAGTTACCATTTTAACACAGTCAATCGCGCATTGTGAGAGTCTTGGGCCAAGTTTTATTTTGTTGTCAGTAGGGGAAACATTAAGTAAAAGGAAAACCAAACGAAAAATAAGATAGTAATCCATCGGGATATCAGGACATGTTATGCTGCAACCAGTCTCACATTGATGCTCTGTTCCTCTGGATACAATGCATCAATAACAAGGTAACAACGTGTGGTCACACTGCTGTTGCTCTGTTCACTGGTCTCCCCAATGGTTATGCTTTGTAACAGTTAGGTTACAAAAATAAACTTCTATTTGAGATTTGTTATGAGCGAGAGTGTGAGAAATGAAGGCTGATTGCTAACATAAACCCCCAAAGATTTCTGACAGCTGAGCAACCTTGACTTAACCAGCTGCCCACACACAAACACAGACCCATAGTTTCATCTCAGCCTAGAGCAGCTGTGGAATCATACATACGTCTACAATGTGCTAAATCAGTGACAAAAAGACTCTCCCAACACATGACAGATCTGTTAGAGGAAAGGTGCATCACTGTTGACTTGTAATAACCAGCTCACTCTGGTGAAGATACAGAATTTGAAAAAACACTGACACCAAGCACCAGACCATGCCCACACACGGACCTGATCATATCCTAACACAATATTACCTTTCAATTCAGGTTACAATATAGGATTTCCCTCAAATTTCTGAAGAAATTCTGTATTTCATACAACAGAACTCTCATCTGCAATCTATAGGGTTACAAGGGTCATTTTTAGTATTTACAGCTCCTTTTACATTTGTTAATGGTTAAAGAAATTACTGCAGTTTCACAAAAGTATTTTTTCAATATCGAAGCCAATTCTTTTCCATTTCCACACATCCGTTAACTCCACTATAAAATTATTTTATTTCCTTGTCTGCAACTACCCACTTCCAACATTTAAATTTGGAGCAACTCTAACCAAGGATACACAAATGTTCACTGGATATAACAATTTATATATCATTTAAAAGAAGTTAAGTGGATTAAGATGATAATATTAAAAAGAGCCAGAAAGACTTTTCAAAGAAGTCAGACCCTGGTTTAAACATCTCATTTGTCTTTCAATGAGACATTAAACTGAGGCCCAGTCTGCTCTGGACATTAACAATCCCATGGTACTATTCAAAGAAGAGCAGGGAGGTTCGGCTGGTCTGCTGGCCAATATTCATTTCTCAATCAACACCACCAAAGCATATTAACTGGTCTGTGATCTCATTTACTGTGGGTCTTTGCTGTTCACAAATTGCCTGCTGCATTTGCCTACAAAACAATAGTGACTACACCAAAAGTAATTAGTTGTGAACAGTTTTGGAACATCCTAATATTGTAAAAAATGACACTACATTTTTTACAATATTCCTTTCTGGAACTTAATAGTTTGTGCCTCCACCCCAACCACTCCGCCTTTTAAGAAAGGAGAGAGAGGGAAACCAGGGAATTATAGACCAGTTAGCCTAACATCTGTTGTGCGGAAAATGCTGGAGTCTATAATTAAGGATAGGGTGACTGAACACCTCGAGAATTTTCAGTTAATCAGAGAGAGCCAGCATGGATTTGTGAAAGGTAGGTTGTGCCTGACAAACCTAATTGAATTTTTTGAAGAGGTGACTAAAGTAGTGGACAGGGGAATGCCAGTGGATGTTATTTATATGGACTTCCAGAAGGCATTTGATAAGGTCCCACATAAGAGACTGTTAGCCAAGATAGAAGCCCATGGAATCGAGGGAAAAGTACGGACTTGGTTAGGAAATTGGCTGAGTGAAAGGTGACAGAAAGTAGGGATAATGGGTAAGTACTCACATTGGCAGGATGTGACCAGTGGAGTCCCGCAGTGATCTGTCTTGGGGCCTCAATTATTCACAATATTTATTAACGACTTAGATGAAGACATAGAAAGTCTCATATCTGAGTTTGCCGATGACACAAAGATTGGTGGCATTGTAAGCAGTGTAGATGAAAACATAAAATTACAAAGGGATATTGATAGATTAGGTGAATGGGAAAAAATGTGGCAAATGGAATTCAATGTAGACAAATGTGAGGTCATCCACTTTGGATCAAAAAAGGATAGAACAGGGTATTTTCTAAATGGTAAAAAGTTAAAAACAGTGGATGTCCAAAGGGAGTGAGATTAGAAAACATTTCTACACACAAAGGGTGGTAGAAGTTTGGAACTCTCTTCCACAAACGGCAATTGATACTAGCTCAATTGCTAAATTTAAATCTGAGATAGATAGCTTTTTGGCAACCAAAGGTATTAAGGGATATGGGCCAAAGGCAGGTATATGGAGCTAGATCACAGATCAGCCATGATCTTATCAAATGGCGGAGCAGGCACGAGGGGCTGAATGGCCTACTCCTGTTCCTATGTTCCTATCTATGACTATCACCTTTTGCTGGACAGGAGCCAGGAGGGGGTTGGGCAAGGGAGTTTAGGTTCTTATGCTGATAAAAATTATTTGAAACCTTATCAATCTTGATAACTAATACCTTCACATCAACAGACAGAGGAGTAAAAGCTCCCCTTTACCCAGTGAACTAAATTAACCTTACAAGCCATACAGACCAGGAAGGCCATAGGTTCAATCCCCAATCAATGTTGAGTTAGCTGATCTGAGCCAAGGTGGCAGTAAGAGTACTACAATTAGCCTCTGTACCTCTGTGATAGAGGGAGAAAAGTGGTCATGGTTCCCAGTCCTCATCACTATCCAGGGACCCCTGATGAATTGCTTTTGTGTGGACATTTTGGAAAGGCAGGATTGGCCTTTGTTGTGATGCCCATTGTAGTCAAATAGCTTGCTGACATTGACCTACATATGAATAATGACCACTTGGGCATGGTTTGGGAAATAGGCACCATAAGACCATAAAAGATAGGAGCAGAAGTAGGCCATTCGGCCCCTCGAGCCTGCTCCGCCATTTAATGAGATCATGGCTGATCTGATTTTTACCTCAACTCCACTTTCCCTGTTCAACCTGTGGAACTATACTCCAGCAAGGAAACTGTCCCTTGGGAAAAGAAGGTGGCGAGAAAATGGACAAGAAAAAATTACAGAAGGGATTCCTTACCTAAAAAAAAATCAAGGAGTGGCGTCTGGTTTATATTTCTAGACTGCCCAATGAAAAAACATTGTCCATTCCAAGACTGAACAGATGGTAATCTTAACCTTGAAGTGGAATGATTACCTATCTATTATGTCACATGTAGCATATGAAAGGAGGTCTGAGGTGGCCAGGAACATGCTTCTGCCATTTATATTTAGCTCGTCCACATTCAAAATGGCTGCTCTGGTCAAGCAGCGGGAGACCTACAGTGGTCGATTTTTTTAATTGGTGGAATACTGGTGCTAGAATCGCATTAAGAGTTCTCTTGTCAAAATAAAAATGAAGGAACACAGCTCTTAAGGAAAAATCATTGCAGATTTTATGGACATAAAGCCATTTTTAAACATAAAACCAATTAGTTAGCTGAAGTGTCATCCACCCCACACCTCTGCCCCCAAAAAAGCTCCAACCAACTTAGATGTAAAATATTCAGATATAACAACATCCTATTCAAAATTCGGACTAATCAAAGTGGATTCAGGGGACATTCCGCCAACATTTAGAGATTTTGGGGGTAATTTTAACCTCACCCACCAGTCGGAAAACTGACAGGATCAGGTATAACGCCCAATTTTACTGTCCATTGAAGTCAACGGAAAGAAATGTTGGGGGGGTTGTGAAACCGGCGTTCCACCCAATCCTGTGGGTTTCCCGCCCTGCGAGTTAGGTTAAAATTATCCCTTGTGCATCTGGAATACTCCTGTAAAGCTGCTGCAGCTAAATACAAAAGGTCTTGTTTACACTGTATCCTTTTAGCTCATACTGCTGAGGCACGCGCATCCTCTTAGAAAATGAATTATGACAACAGAAATTATGAAAAGCCAATGGCACTGTCAGATAAGGACCCAACCAACCAACATCGAGTCAAATTAAGCTCATTGATCCCTTCAAGGATTACGGTGGCATTAATGCCGAGGTCCAATGGCCATTTGTTCCCTGTAGAAGGAGTAAAGAATTTTTTTGTTACATTTCAAAATTGACTGGCTGCAGGCAACAGATTCTGAGGGATGTCCAGCTACTTTTCTCGCCTATTGCACGAGTTCCACCAATTTTCAGGTGAGGCACCAACACCTCGAGGCATCACAGTGCATCACGCTGCTGGCTTAGTGAGAAACAGAAACGATCAGTGACCAATTATAAAACGTATCTTTCATGACTACTCACAAGGTGAACTGTCTTGACCTTACCACCAAAACACATCCAGTAAAAATGGCTGGGGAGTGTTAAAAAGGTTGCATATTTTTAAAATGGAATGAATGTACATTTTGTAAGTCAAGTCTATTGCTTAGTGAAAACCATACAAGTTTGGTTTCTGCGGGCTGCTAGACCCACATGTATTTTTCAAGCTTTAAAGGAAAAAAAAACAGAACCATACGGTTCCTTAATCCCTAGTTTTATGAAGTATGATAGGGTAGATTATCCTGACCGTTGCCTCCCCTCGCCTTCAATACCCATTTCCGTAAGGGCAAAGATCAGGAAAAAGGGACAGAGGCCCAGCTTGCACCACACATTGGTCCGTTAAGGAATTGGGACGTTTTCATAGATGTCCATCTTCTACACAGGATGGATCAAAACCACAATCTAAAATTTACATGAAGGGAAGTCATAAATACATGGAATTGTTTACTAAAATACTTCCAGCAGAATCTTTATGTAGCATGTCCCACATGAGAACCAGCTTGATGAAACCTAGCTTCCCTCCTCATCAGGATTTGAGCCCTCTGATGATGCTGCCATCTCATCACCAGATCACCCTCTGCCCTGAGCATCCATACCTTTTTCTCCCACCCTGCCCCCTCGTGCCACCCATCCCCATACCAAAGGTTCATGCCTTTCTTCACACTGCAAACCCATTCATGAGAAAACTATCATTGTCAGCAACACCTCAATACTCCCAAGCCCATCAAACTCCCCTCACCAAGTCCACCAGCATACATACCACCCCAGCACCCCTTTCTCACTCCTCCCATACTTCAGAACACCCCCTTTGCTCCAGTACTGCCATTTCTCAACACTGTTCTCTCACTTCTACAATACTTTGGTACCCCATCCCACAGCTATTAAATATTACAGCCAGACCTCCCAATGACCCCTACTCCCTATTCTCACATATCCTCGCAAACCCTCCCCAATGTACCCACAAGTCATGACTCTGTCCCAAACTCCAGGACTATCCTCCCAACGCTAACATCCCACGAACCTCTCCCCCTGAACACCCCAATATTGTTACAGGCAGTTCCTGCAATCTACCTCCTGCCTCCCTGCAATTTCTGCCTACCATCTTTTGCTGTACCCTGGGCTTTTCAATAAAAGTTAAGAGATAAACCACACAGTTGCACAAATTTCTAACTGTATTCATGGTCACTGGTTTACAATTTCTACACAAATATGCACATAATCAACAAGACTGCTGGACCCTGCTCCTCTCCAATTCTACCAGATCCCAGCAGCTCCCCAATAATGACAAACTCTGGCCCTTCAATGTTCCTGCTGGATCCTGGGAGGCCCCTCCCAGTTCTCCAAGACCCTGGAAACCTCCTCAAAATACTGCTAGATATGGAAAGCCCATCCAAGTACTGCCAGTTCCTCTACCAGTGCTCCCAGACCTCAGTGTCACCTCAATGCTAAAATCAGTGTCAGTGGTAATATTACTTGGCATAACACCCATGTTCTTATAAAACCTTAAATTCGCCATGAGCAATGACACAGGAGATCACTGTTATATATATTATTAAACCATATAATTGAGGTTTGTATTCAAAAGGGATTCAAACAGAAAGCTAGCCTGCGACAGATATGGGAAGTCATGCAGTATTCCAATAACCTGATGGATCTAAAATTTGCCAAAACAAAAGATCAATCACTGACACCCCAAGGGCACTGTACAAGCGCTCAATGATGAACCCATTACATATCACAATTTGGCGACTTTCACTGACTGCTCAACTCCACGTCAGCAAAATTGGATCTGAAATCAAAACTAAAAGTAGTCAATAACATCTCTTCTGACTGTTGCTCGACTCACCACTTTCAGTGCAGGTTCTCTTCTAAACACATCTGAGCTTGAACAACGTGTGCAAAAACAGGGACACGCCTTCATATTAAAATGAGAATTAGAAACCGAACTGAGGTAGTTTGAATGAGATTGAAATGAGCAAACACATTAGTATGAATGTGGGTGATTAGAAATGATACAACTGAGTCCTTCTGATAGGTTAAATTTAGGACGTACCTGGACCTTTGATTGTGGGTAGCTAAACAGAGAAATACAGCCTTAAGTTATTCCAGGGCAAAGAATTTGATGTTCAAATTTTGCAGGTGTGACAGGACTTTGAAATCATGCCTCCCTCGTTTATTTTGTAATTTTTTTTTCCCAAGTGGCAAGTTAATTTCTTGGGTATCTGAGATGCAACACAAAAACAAGAGCAGCAAAGAAAGGATTAACTTAAAGGAGGGGAATCCCAGAAGGACTGTACTATCATTTTAGGGAAGGAGGAAACTTCTGGATGAAAAGTACATAATCAGGAACTCTTTGCTAGCAGTAAGTACTGTTGGAAGATGCTTAATGAAGAAGGAGGGATATGGGCCAAGTGCAGGCAATTGGGACTAGCTTAGTGGTATAAACTGGGCGACATGGACATGTTGGGCCGAAGGGCCTGTTTTCATGTTGTAACTTCTATGATTCTATGATTCTATGATAAATTAGAGTAATGTTTTCTTTAGTTTTGGATGTTTAATTCTTATCAAAACCCACCCTCTGGCCTGATGGGACTGTCTATTTGATGAAGGAAGACAATAACTAGTTCCATTTCTCACTCTGAAAGGAATAATAATTTGAATTAATTTTGTTCAGACTTTGTATTTTGTACCTCTTGGTACACAGGGACCATCGAAAGAATTGTAAGGCAAATTATTTAATATCTTTGACTTTTGGTTTGCTAAGAAAATGCCTATTTTCTAATAGTTTGTTTATTTGATGATTGCAGTGTACCTTCCTTGACAAAATCATTTTGGTGGTGAATAAAAGTTGTTTTCAGTGACATTCAGCTGACTTCCATGCCAAATTGAAGTAGAGAATGAGGTGGACAGCAAGAAAGACACTCACCAAAACCACAGAGGTAGGAAAGGTACAAAATGTAAAATAAAATGCAATGTATTCATAAAAAACAGGTAGATTCATAGCAGAAAGTCAAAGTGCCTAATCTCCTCTGTGACAAGGCATGTTAAATAGAATGATCTTTAATTGTAAGTTTATCAACATCACTGTCACCCTTTTATAAGAGAACGCTACACTAGTTAGCATTCACAGGACCCACACAACACAGAACTCATCCAGGTAGCTTTTAAATTCATACAAGACACTGCAGTTTGATGAAAGGGTGCATAAATAGAAAAGTCTGAACTGTTCATGAGGCAAAATGAAAGCAAATTACTAGGCAGCACCAGCCAAGTTTTGTTTGTACACCACACAAAGCAACAGAATAGTACTTTACAAAGAGCATGGTAAACATATGGAACAGACCACCTGGGAAGCCAGTAGAGGTGAATGGTGTCAGCAAATGCAAGAGCTGACTGGGCAGATATTTGGCTGGGAGAGATGAGAGATCGGGTAGTTTTTTTTTAAAACTTTGAGACCAGCCAGATGGACCACAAGGGTCTGGTTCAGTACATTTCTAAATAGCTCCCTTTTTTTCCCAAGCTTTGTGCTAATGTTTTATACCATCATGGCCACAATCAGATCCTCATATGGCTCTGCACAGTTAAATATGATGCATTACTGAGGGACAGGAAATAGTAAAACAATTCCTCTTGCCCTTTTTTTATAAAAAGCTTCCATTCAACTCCTCAATGTTCCTTTACCCTAGGATATTTTCTAGATTAATTACAACAGGGGACTTGTTTACTCAAAAAAGGATTATTTCAACTCTACATAACTCAACAAACTTCAATCTGTTTTGCCTGCAAACTGTCCAATCTTGTTATGAATCATACACAAGTGGTTAATGTTTGTAGCACATACACTAAGAGGGACAAAAACTCAGGCAATTGCAAAGATAAAACCGAAGAGTCAGAACAAATCGATATCTGTGTTAGTGGAAGCTACACAGAAATTCCCTTTTATGTGTGTCCCAAAGAAGAGAAAAAAGCAATGGTATGATTGCGGGTATTAAACATTCATTCTCAAGAGTGTCCAGGTCGGACTACATTTGCTCCATTTCTTATCACCCGGTCTGTGAGGGAGTTTACTGGATGTTTGCATATTTAGTACATAGTTAAAGCTAGATGCACTTGATGGTTGTAGTTTTATGCTTTGGACAGAAGAAAATAAAAACATTAAATTGAAGATAGCTGTGTTAAACAATACAACCTATCTTATAAACTTTACTAGCCTCTGAAACTGTCCTGTTACCAGTTTAAAAAATGTTACATTCAAATCCAGGGGAATAAAATACCTCAGTACTGCTAAGTGGCCCACTTCAACTAAGGTATAGAGAGGAACACTGCCGTTTTTTGGGGTTACTGCTCATTTTACTTTCCGGTCAATGGTTTTAAAAAATATTAGCTTCTTCGTTAAGATAGCGGCCAAAATAATTTCATGCAATTGTATTAATAGCACATTACTGCAGTGTCATTTCTAGGCTATTATATGCCAAATATTCATCACCAGGTAAATATATAACTGCAACATGCAAATACTGAAGAATCACAAGATTAACTGGTAATTCCAGTCTCAAATTTACAAAAATGCTTCCAATGTTTAAATACTTTGTGTTTATCTTCATTAAGTATTAATTTTAAAGGATATGACAATTTAATCTTCATGAGCTTACAGAAAATACACTAGAATAGCTTAATCACTGCTACAATATTAAAAGTATCCATCTTATCACACAGATTAATGCATTTCCCACTATAAAACACTTACTATTGTTAATGTGGAATACATCATCTGGTAGGATGCAATTACAGCCTTGTCCCAGTGGTTTGCTACAACTAATGAAGACAGGATTTTCCCCCACTTGTAATTCAATAGTTTCTATGAAAGCAGTTTAATAGATTAGACATCAGCTGAAGACAACTGTTAGAAGGACAGGTGTCTGAAGAATTTGACCCCTGTGGTTGCTGGGGCACAGGGCTTTGATAAATGATGCTGATGTACGAACACGCAACAGATTTCCAATTGTTTGCAGCAACCCTGGTTAACTTCTGTGCAGCCAATAACACTGTTCCAGGTCAGGAAACTGTCTGGGAGAATATTCCATTGACAGAAGTAGCTGCATGCAAAGCTTCACCATAGAATCATATCACCATACAGCACGGAAGGAGGCCACTCGGCCCACCATGCCTGTGTCGTCTCTTTGAAACAGCTACCCAATTAGTCCCACTCCCTGCTCTTTCCCCATAGCCCTGCATTTTTTTTCCTTTTCAATTCCCTTTTGAAAGTTACAATTGAATCTGCTTCCACCGCCCTTTCAGGCAGTGAATTCCAGATCATAACAAAATGTCTCCTCATAAAAAAATGAGGAGACATAAAAAAATGTCCATAAAACATATCTCCTCATTTCCCCTCTGGTTCTTTTGCCAATTATGTTAAATCGGTGTCCTATAGTTACCGACCCTCCTGCCAGTGGAAACAGTGTCTCTTTATTCACCCTATCAAAATCTCTCATTCACCAACAGGTATTCTGTATATACTTCAGATCGTTACAGTATTTAAAAGCTTGGCAGCTCATGATACTACCATGAAGTGCCATCTAGCCCACCTTGCTTGCCCCAATTTAGGTAGGATGCAATAATGAAGCCAAAAAGCTAAGTTTTTGTAACCTAACAGAACTTTGAATATTTGGAGGTGAGCAGGCTTTTACTGTATGATTAAATTCAGTACAATTTATTACTGTGCAAGTTTTAATAATGTTTTTAAGTCATACATGGGGTTTGATTTGCACCATCTCCACTCTGAGGGAAAACAAAATCAAATTCCTGTATCCAGAAATAAAAAGGTGCAATCCAGGTGATTTTAGAAAATGTAGTAAAGTCACCACACGATTTTACATTGAATCCTTGCACTTCATTAGATTTGTTTCCATTTGAGAATTTCTCAGCTTCTCATCTTGGCCTGTCAGCCACTTAAGAGCATGGGATTATGGCTAATCTACATCAGCTGTTCATCATCCAGCCCACTTCAAACCTATTGACTCTCACTGCAGAGATCAAACTGCACTTGAACTGTCGAAATAGCATTTTATGGGATAGATGTCAATACCCTTTGGCTTGCAGCAAAATGCAGCAACTTTTTGTTGTTCTCTGCAGCAGAACACAAATCATCGGTCCATTTGTTGCAAACATAGGATAATCGATCACTGGTGACGAGGAGTTGCTGAAGTTCTGTGCTGAGCCTGTGAGACACCCCACAGCAAACGTCACAAATATCCTTTCACAAAAAAATGAAAGGAAGTACCACATAAGAATTTCAGCTCCCTTTATAGATTTTCCACTTCAGGTACACGTACAATGGCCCAGAATTTGCTGTAGCAGGGCAACTTGCCATTAGTTAAACTTGCCCTTGGCCATTTAATTTTGATAATATTTTACGCCGCAAGTTGCTGAAGTGCAAGAAGGAAAGGTCGCAGCGCCCTCTACAGGGCATCTGGGTTTGGAGTGAACAGGGCATCACCTTAACCAGACTGAAGGACTGTGAAATGAACAACGCAAGGACTGAGAAGGAAGTGTAAGTTAGAATGACAAATTCAATGTCAAAGCAGGTATAGAAAGAGAAATAAAGAAAGGGAAAGAAAGGTTAGATTAAAAGAGAGAAAAATAACAGAAAGGAAAAGTAAAACAAAAATTTTAATTTAATTTTTTAAAAATCTCCAACAACTAAAACCTGAAGGAATGAGACTCCACATTTGTAATAGTTAATTTTCAGTGTCAGAGAAGTTGACTGGTAGTAATTAACACTTATCACATTGTTAAAAGGATACTTTGACTTGAAATGACAACTTGCTGTGGCGAGTTTAGTTCGTATCTACTGCACATGTACAGCAACTTCACACCATTCAAAGCATTTTAATGGTGAGGCAGCCAGCGAGATGTTGTTTTCACGAAGCTAACAGCAGAGCGGCGCATCTCGGCCAGCAACATTTGGATTTCCACGTTTAACCATGCATCTTCCCCTCGCCTGAAGTTGCTGCAGCATTTGCACATAAATAACGGCGACCGTCATTAACCTCACTGTTATTTGACAGCAAATTCTGAGCCAATACATCAAACTACACTCGTGCAAAGATTGCATAAGGAAAGTTACTTTGTAAATGAGTTGTGTGGAGAAATAAATTATTCACAATGCCCTTAGCAAGTGTCTACAGCTGGACATGATCAATGTACAATTCTACTGCATTAATCCATTAAACATTTCCTTCCATTTTCCAGTAAAACATCATCAACTTTCTTACTTATTAAATATACTTCCAAATAAATTAATATTAAATGTTCAGATAGAAATAACATTTTACGGATGGGAAGTAGTCCATGCATCAAGTTATAACAAAATGTTATAGATTACATGCAAAATACTTTTGCAAGCTGTATTTGAAGAGATTTTCAGCAGGAAACCCTGTACCTATGATGTGCACATTAACCAGTCCAAATTTGTTTCAAAGCAAGAGTTTTCAATTTTAATTATTGCAAAACAAACATATTGAGCTGGTTTTTTAAAAAGCTGCAGTATCCCTGCACACAGAGCTCGAGTGTTTCTCTGTACCATCATTTATAATATTAAATAAGTGGACTGTTCCATAGCAAGACTTGACTACATAATCTAGGCTGCCACTCCAGTGCAGTACTTGAAAGAGTGCAGCATCAGAGGTGCTGTCCTTTGGATGAGATGTTAAACCATGTTCCTGCCTGTTCAGGCGGATGGAACAGATCCCATGGCATTGTTCAAAGAGCAGAGAGTTCTCCCGTTACCTTGGGCAACATAGCTCGCTAGTTTAAAATGGAGGATCCTGAGGGAAGCAATAGTGGAGGCTCAAACTATGATTCTCCAAAATTCTGTGTAAAGGAAATTTGTGCTTGAAGACTGGAACGTTATAAATGTGACATTCCTCTTCAAAGAATCAGGTATAGGCCAAGAAATTACAGACCAATTTATCTTGCTTCAGTTGTTGGTAAACTTTTATCATTTATTATAAAAACTGGGAACATCACCTCCAAGTTACATCCTGTATTGGACATCCATCACCATTTCTTCATCACAGTTGAGTCAATAACCTACCGAACACCATCATGGGAGCATTTCTAGGGCTGCAATGGTTCACAAAAGTGACCAACTACCTACTCGAGGCAATAAGGGATGGGCAATAAATGCAACCTTGTCAGCATCACTCACATCCCGAGAACAAATAAAAACAATTCAAAAACCATGAGTTAATCAGGGTCAGTCAGCACAGATATTTGAAAGGCAGGTCTTACCAACCTAGTATAACCCAATGGAGGACTTTGAAATTATGAAGGGGTTTGATGGGGTAGACATAGAGTCACTAATAAATTCAGAAAATAATTCAGGAGAAGCTTCTTTACCCAGAAAGTGGTTAGAATGTGGAACTTATTACCATATGGAGTAGCTGAGGCGAACAGCATAAATCACATAAGAGTCTTGTGGCAAAGTTAATGGCACATGGAATTAAGGGAAATGGGAACACGAGGATGGAAATGGATAGAAACTGGAAAGATATGGCAAATGGTTCATGATATACATAAATGATCTGGACTTAGGAAATAACATAAGAACATAAGAAATAGGAGCAGGAGTAGGCCATACGGCCCCTCAAGCCATTCAATAAGATTATGGCTGATCTTCGACCTCAACTCCACTTTCCTGCCTGATCCCCATATCCCTTGATACCCTTAAGCATCCAAAAATCTATGGATCTCAGTCTTGAATACACTCAACGAGTCAGCATCCACAGCTCTCTGGGGTAGAGAATTCCAAAGATTCACAACCCTCAGTGAAGAAATTCCTCCTCATCTCAGTCCTAAATGGCCAACCCCTTATCCTGAGACTATGCCCCCTATTTCTAGATTCTCCAGCCAGGGGAAACAGTCTCTCAGCATCTACCCTGTCAAGCCCTCTCAGAATCTTATATGTTTCAATGAGATCACCTCCCATTCTTCTAACCTCCAGAGATTATAGGCTCATTCTACTCAATCTCTCCTCATAGGACAACCCTCTCATCCCAGGAATCAATCTAGTGAACCTTTGTTGCTCTGCCTTTAAGGCAAGATTATTCTTCCTTAGATAAGGAGACCAAAATTGTACATAGAACTCCAGGTGTGGTATCACCAAAGCCCTATACAACTGCAGCAAGACTTCCTTACTCTTGTACTCCAACCCCCTTTCATTAAAGGCCAACTTATCATTTTCCTTCTTAATTGCTTGCTGTTCCTGCATGTTAACTTTCTGTGTTTCATGTACAAGGACACCCAAATCTCTCTGAACACCAACATTTAATAATTTCTCATCATTTAAAAAATATTCTGTTTTTCTACTCTTCCTACCAAAGTGAATAACCTCACATTTCCCCACATTACACTCCTTCCGCCACCTTCTTGCCCACTCACTTAACCAGTCTATATCCCTTTGCAGACTCTGCGTCCTCCTCACAGCTTATGTTCTCCCCTAGCTTTGGATAGTCAGCAAACGGATGCATTACACTCGGTCCTTTCATCTAAGTCATTAATATAGATTGTAAATAGATGAGGCCCAAGCACTGATCCTTATGGCACTCCACTACTTACAACCTGCCAATCTGAAAATGACCCGTTTATCCTACTCTCTGTTTTCTGTCCATTAACCAATCCTCTATCCATGCTAATATATCACCCCCAAATCCATGAGCCCTTATTTTGTGTAACACCTTATCGAATGCCTTTTGAAAATCCAAATATACTACATCCACTGGTTCCCCTTTTATCTACACTGCTAGTTACATCCTCAAAAAACTCCAGTAGATTTGTCAAACACGATTTCCCGTTTGTAAAACTGTGTTGTCTATGCACAATCTTATTTTGATTTCTTAAGTGCCCTGTTACCATGTCCTTAATAATAGATTCCAGCATTTTCCCGACTACTGATGTCAGGCTAAGTGGCCTGTACTTCCCTGTTTTCTCTCTCCCTCCTTTCTTGAATAGCGGGGTTACATTTGCTATCTTCCAATTCACTGGGATCATTCTAGAATCTAGGGACTTTTGGAAGATCACAACCATTACATCCACTATTTCTGCAGCCACCTCTTTTAAAACCCTAGGGTGTAGGCCATCTAGTCCAGGGGATTTGTCAGCTTTTAATCCCATTAATTTCTCCAGACCTTTTCCTTTACTAATATTGATTACTTTCAGTTCCTCACTCTTGTTAGATCCTTGGTTCCCCACTATTTCTGGTATGATTTTTGTGTCCTGTACTCTGAAGACAGATACAAAATATTTGTTTAACGTCTCTGTCGTTTTCTTATTCCCCATTATAATTTCTCGTGTCTCAGCCTCTAAGGGACCCACGTTTACTTTCACTACTCTCTTCCTTTTTACATACACAATGTGCATTTTACATGCACAATGACGAAACATTATCAATTGCAAAGATTTCAGGGGGACGCAGTTGGATAGCAGGAAGGGCTGATTTAGGTCAATGTAGAAGAATGTGAAGTAATACATCCTGGATGCAAGACCAGGGAAAGGAAATACACCTTAAATGATAAGATTTTAAATGGAGTAAAGCAGCAAAGGCACCTTGTGCACATTAACAGGTCATTAACAATGACTGCACCATAAAAAAAGGCAGAGTCCGCGGCCCCGATATTTACGGAGAGGCAGGGACACGTGTCTGCGGCCGGGAAACCCAGAAATGTTGGGAAGGCGGAGGTCCTGCTGAATTTAACGGCAGGACTTCATTAACATTTTTCCACTCCGTTTCCCACCCAGCAGTCGGCCAGATTGAGAGGCTGGCCTGCTGCTGGGCAGGAAAGCCTATAGTAGAAGGCCCAGCCAGAGACCGCTGGGAACGGTCCTTGGCAATTATTTCCTGCTTGCAGGGTCTTGTTCTGCCAAAACTGGCTGCCATATTTGCCTACATTAGGAACAGAGGCTGCACTTCAAAAGTAATTCATTGTGGCATGCTTTATAACATTTTGACAGCATGGTAACGTACTATATAAATGCAATCATTTGTTCTCTTTCCATAACTGGAACCAAAGCAACAAAATAATGCCCCAGAAATCTATTGCATGCCTTAGATTTCTGAAGTACACGCCCCCTAAAAGCTTTTTTTTAAATAAAAGAATGGGAGAGAGGAAGAAAAGGGAAAGAAAGGTGTGGCCCAGTGATACTAGTGTTATCTACCCAATTCTTAATATTCTAATTTTCTTAATAAGCGGCCCCATAATAGTGACCCATTCAATGTCTATACAATAGTCCATACCCATGTTCGTTAAATGGAACTGAAACCGCTTTGCCGTATTCTATTACTTCATTGATGTTAAGGTGAATGGTTAAGAATCATCATTTTGAATTATACACAAAGGTTTTTCAAAGTTGGAGTTCGACTTCAGAACCTAAGTTTCAAATTCTCCATGGTAACGTGAAAATTATCCTTATACATGGAAAACATAACTAGTGCTAATGTGCTAAACTGTATCCATCTGCTACTAACTAGTCCACTGTAAAGTCCAGTGTCCTAATATGTTGACCATGAAATTAAGTTGAACTCGTCTGTTATAATTAAGTTAATTCGCATGTGAAGTGAAACTGAGCTTCAACATCCCACTGCGTAGCCTTTATGTGAAAACTATTGTATCGAAGGGTTAATTCTGCAATTCCACACTCCCAGGTCACAGGGAGCACAGGTTAGAGATTGGGGGCTACAATTTTGTGCACGGCTTCCCTGCTAGAAGTATGGGATTGTGGAATTAATTCTAGTCGGAAAATGCTTATTCACTGCAAGAGCTATGCGCCTGTTGAACCAGTGTAAAAAGCAACAATTTTCACGTAGAGGTGCACGGGCTTTTAACGTGAAGATTACGACACTCGTTTTGTCAAATCATAAACTACCTCAGGTCAGCCACATTTTTCATCAGCTCTTGGTTACTATTCAGAAAGGAATTTCTCATTAATTTTCCTACAGTTTATTACATTAAAGTTGAGACGACCCATTCAGCTTTCTGCAAACAATTCTTCCTTCTGTTTGATCTTCCCTTCAACTGCCTCCAGCAATGCCTTCCATTTGTTCTGCAAATGTCATTTCAGCTTTGAGTTCAATTTAAAAGTCTGCTCATCCCTCACACACAGCTCAATCAGCGAACACTACGGTTGTCATGGCAATTATAAAACGGTTATTGCACTGTAGTTAAAGATGAACAAATTGGTTTGGACTTTAGGGACCAAGAAGTTATGCATTCACAAATTCAAAGACCAGTCCAAATAATCACTAGCAAATACACAACCTCCTCCCCTGAGAGTACACAGGGTGTTGACACACAATAGACCACTAGTTCTGTGAAAAACTGCCTTGGGGGAGAAGAGAAAACGAAGAAATTTACATGGGAGGAGGCAAGGAGAAGAAAAAGATTAGGAATTAGATTTTTTTAAGGAAATACAGTCTATATGCAAAGTGTAAACAACTAAGTAACAGTAAGGAATATATAAAAATCATATCAATACTCATATCACTGGTACAATCATGTGAAAAGAGTGACACTAATTTTTCCTGAAGTAAAAAGATTGTCTGGAAAAAAAAATCAAGGCGGTGTCCTTTTAATTAGTAGGTTACAATTTCACCCAGTAATAAATGACATTATTTTTTCATTTTATACCTCCAACTTCCCCCCAATTATTGGAGTCCTGGCCCACTCAGAACAGAACACCAGTAAGTTTTAAGAGAACCAAGTGTTGGATGACAGAAAAAAAACTACTCTTCCTCCCCCCCACCCCCCACCATCCCTCTCAATCTCAAGACTCATTAGTAACTAGTAGCTCCCGATGGTGAGGTGGTCGGTTTTAAACCATTAGGTCGCAACTATTATTTTCTGTTGTCGTTGTCTTGATTTTCAACGGTCAATATCTAGGATTTATGAAATACTCCCCACTCTGCCTCAGCCCTCACTTCCGAAAGGACGTATGCCTGGTCTACATCCAACTCCTTGGTATTGTAATTAGACACTTCAAACTTTAGAAGCCAATGTCCCTAGGCAGGTCATTGTTCAGACCTGAATGCAATTAAATCTAATTAACTTTCTTCAATATTACTCCCTCTGGACTGTACAGTCTCTGGCTGCATATCATCTTTTAGCAGGACAGAAACAGAGCAGAGGGGTCCACAGTCACAACGGTTCTCAAAAAACCTTTATTAGTCAGCAGTTCAACAAAAGATAATTGGCAAAAAAAAGAGGGGAGATGAGGAGAATTTTATTTTAATGCAGCGAGTTGTTATGATCTAGAATGCACTGCCTGAAAGGGAGATGGAAGCAATATCAATAGTAACTTTCAAAAAGGAATTGGATACATTCTTGAAAAATTTACAGGGCTATGGGGAAAGAGCAGGGGACTGGGATTAATTGGATAGCTCTTTCAAAGAGCTGGCGCAGGCATGATGGGTTAAATGGCCTCCTCCTGTGCTCTATGATTCCATGAAAAGCTGAAAAACAACTGCTCTATCTGTAACAATTTCAGTAATAACTTCACCAACAGACTTGTGAAGATCTGGTCATTCCAAAACTTCAACCATTAAGGCGTGGCATTTGCTGCATGTAAAGATTTACAGGATATAACTGACTAAAGCAGCACTGTCATCTCAAGACTTTTTCCAGATTTGTAAGAGGACAATTATGAAACAATCAAGTCAAATATGCTTCAAACCAATTGTACACCACAAAATGTTTATGTCTCTGCAGGTATTTTCCCTAGTGACCAATATAGCAAAAGTCACAGAGACAGTTATTCTTGGAGTCTGTCCAAGACAAAAAAAGCACACAAGACGAATACTTTGAAGTTATTTGTTAGAGATTTCACACTTTGAATCAACTGATCACAAGATTGAAGGCACCATGGTCTGCAGAAAAATAAAAGTATCTGAAAAAGCACAATAAATGAGGCACTTTGTTGTCCATTGTAATTGTGATCTTTAAACCCGATGCATTGTCATGCCAGACACTGGTGCAAGTATAGGATGTCTGAGACAGTTGAGTGCATTCTCAGCACCAACAATGTCACCCACAGTACAAGCATACTATTGGATAGATGAACAGCCAAATATAATGTAATGCACACATCAGGTGCAATTTAAGTCCATAGAGAAATTCAATATGTCATTGGGCTGATAAAATTGCATGCTGCTATGTTAGCTTTAGTACACATGCAAATGTAATCCTTAAAGGTGACTGCTTCTCTGATTGTAACTTCTGTAAATTGAAGATTATTTTCCATGACTTCGCAATCCCTTTTAGTAATATTGATCTGGAAATGATGCTCATTATTGAAGCACAAACAAAACCTTAACTGCTTATTCAGTGGAAAGTTTTTAACTCTGTTTGAAATGCATAGTGGCACTTCTGGACATAAAGCCAACTTTTTTTTTTAAAGGGCAGAATGCCTCATTTGGAGCTTTGGCAATAGAATCACAGTGTTAGCAATTCAACCAATAATTTGCTAAATGTGCAGTTAAAAAGATACAAACAGAGCAGGACTGCTGTTACTTTACCTGGGTCAACTATTTGAATGCGGGTAGCTTTCAGCTACACATTCCTACCCTCCTGCAGTATGGCCCCGTTACCCTAACACAAGACACCAGCGTCTCACCATTAAAATTCATCCGTCACTCTGCCGAGTATGAGGAAAGGCTTATTAAAACAAGTTATCCTTTAGAATAAAAGTATATTATACTGGACTGAGGGAGGGAGAAATAAAGAAATAGACAGGAGGAGAGGAGGAAAGGAGGGAGGAGGGGGGAGGAGGGAGGAAGGAAGGAGGGGGGAGGAAGGAAGGAGGGGGGAGGAAGGAAGGAGGGGGGAGGAAGGAAGGAGAAGGAGGGGGAAGGAAGATGAAGGAGGAGGGAGGGGAGGAGAAAGAGGAAGGAGGTGGGAGGAGGGAGGACAGGGGGAGGGACACAAGATGAGAGAGGGGAGAAAGAAAGAAAGGAAGGAAGAAAGAAAGGGGAGATATAAAGGAAAAAGAAAGAATTATTTTGTACCACCTCTGAAATTTAATTCAGTAAACACCAGCTACTGTTTTATTCAGAATTCAAAATTCCCAGATGTAAATATAGAGACTGGAGTATGGACAACAGAATAACCAGGTTCTAGGAATATTTCAATCTAGCATAAGTGCAAATAAAGAGACCAGATACTGGCAACAAGACCTGCAATTATTTTTGGCCATTTAGCTCTCACAGTTGGATGAAACAATATTTACTTCACATACCCTGTAAAGTCATGTCTTAGAATCTTAAATTCAAATTCTAGTCAACCAGAACAGATTTAGTAGGCTTTGGTAAAACCTATGTTTACTAGAACACAAAATGCAGAACAGAAAAAGGGCATTTTGTCTAATTAGTCTGTTCACCACGATCCAAGATTGAAGGACATAAATCCACTCTCCCCACAGAAGAACAACCACTTCTACTATCCATTAAAATCTTTTCAAATCAGCTATAAATCTGGTTGTGTTCACTGAATATAAGGTTGCATTTCTCCATCCCGACTTATGTTAAAAATATGACTGATAGCCTACAGCTTTTTCTTACACTTCACTGATTGGTAATTAACACAATTAATCCTGTAATTAAGAATGCTTTCCAAATCCACATCTACCCAACACTAAGATTGTGTCTTCTTGTTGCAAGATGCATATCTGGTGTTAGAGCTTTTTAAATATAAATCCACATTAGTCATTTTGCTAACAGTATTTTCTTGAGAATAACATAGTCTCATAAACAATACTCCAAGACAGAAACCTTTAACTTCACTGCAAGCTCCATTCTAGAATGAGATGGCCATTTCAACAAAATTGGTATAAAACAGAAGTGGAATGCTCCATTATATTGCTAGGCTGCTCTGAAAGCAGCACTAAAACAAATAGTTTTATCCCTTAGCCTGAAAGCTGGACTAAGTCAGCAACTGTGCAATAGGAAAACAGTGTACAACCCCATACCCTTTCACTGACTCCACAATTCAATGCAATCTTCAGTCTCCATAGCAACACCACCATATTGCTGAAAGCATGCTGTGAAGTTTTACTCTTTACATTCAAACTCAATCTTTTCAGCACACACAAGAGATGCTGCAATTTTCACAGTTTTTATTCTAACTGATTAGTCGTTTTCAGATAAATTAATACAGGTGATTGCTTCAGAATTCTATGAGAGGCAATTTCACCTTAAATGCTTTTTTTTGCAACAGCACAGATGGATTTTTGGCTCTAAAATTAACGGATGGTTTGCTGTAATGTGTTGATTCTTTTCCAATTCAGAAAGCACAGCAGAAAGAATACAAATCATCTATTGGATTTTCTGACATGGGTACAGACAATTTGAAAAAAAAACACCTGCCTAGTGTCAGAAGCAGCACCACTGGACTTTGCTTTTTGTCCTAATTTTTTTAAAAAGGTCATGATAATAAGTCTGTTCTCCAAAGAGAAAAAAGAAAGCGATTCGCAAATCATTTTGTACAATGATTATGCAAAACTGTATCAGTACATTTTTCCTGCAATTTGGTCTTCATGTTTACCTTACGAATTACCTCCACTGGACCTCAAAATACCCTCGACCATTACAATATCTTCTTGCCTCCCCAAGCTTAACTTCCTTTTCTATTTTAATCCTTTTGGGAATTAGTTTTCTGGTTTATCCATCCTCTTCCCCCATCTAATGTGTAGGAGGATAATGGGAGAACAATTCCTGAAATAGCCATGAACAGTCTGTACAGTAAAGCTGCCATGATCAAACATCAGAGAAGCAACTAAGGAAGAACCACTGTATATATTTCAGCAGGAATTTTCCAGCAGTTTAAGGAATAACTTTAACAACAGCAACTCTTTGAAAATAGTCCCAAAGCATACCATTAGAGCCATAGTGACAGGCACATCGTGTAACATAGGGTCCAATCTTTTGTATTCATGGGCCACATAGGTTTGTACATGGGACTTTGAACTTCACAAAGAAAAAGTTCAACTCCATGTTACCCTTAATTTCTATACATCTCAAGCTGCTGATACCAGCAGGACTTGGTGTTCTGATTCAAATTTATCCACCAACAAGACAACAGAGGGGCAATTTTTTCACTCAAAGGGTGGTGAGTGTCTGGAACGAGCTGCCAGAGGCAGTAGTAGAGGCGGGTACAATTTTGTCTTTTAAAAAGCATTTGGACAGTTACATGGGTAAGATGGGTATAGAGGGATATGGGCCAAGTGCAGGCAATTGGGACTAGCTTAGTGGTATAAACTGGGCGACATGGACATGTTGGGCCAAAGGGCCTGTTTCCATGTTGTAAACTTCTATGATTCTACGATTCTAGTGCTAAATGCAACTCTTTCAAACCTTCAAGTCTACAAAATTCAAACAGGACAAACCAGAGAACAGGGCATCCTTGATTAACATATACATACCACATTGTTCTAGGACAATCTTCCAACCTAAAGGTAAGAGAAGCTTGAATAGTAAGTTTTTGCCTGCTCCAAAAGTGTTCTCAAAGCCCAACTCACCATTACTGCTCCTCTTTTCAACCACTGATTGAGATACTATTTTGCCTCTTAAAAAAGTACAGGAATGTATTATAGTAAGCATTGGCTTCACTCACTTCAATTGCCTATCTTGGTTTCTTTCCAGGATATCCAACCCTTAAACCTTCCTTCAATCCTGGACCATGAACCAAAGTCATTCCTTTGCTACTCTATAGCCAATATGTTCAACTCCTCAAAACATATTACCAAGTTCCATTTCCTGGCTCATAACCATTCCATGCCCCTGCCCCCAACCCCCCACCCCCGCTCTCTTTCCAGGTACGACCCCCCCACTCCATCCCTCCCTTTCCAGAAAACTTGCCTGCTCACAAATTCTACTCTGCAAGTGAGATTCTTCTCTTGATTAATTACTCTCCACGATTAATTCCAGCTTTAACAGTGGCCATACAATTTATTCCACTGCTAGTACACTTAGAGACACCCTGTTTCACAATATTTTCTTCTGTTTGTAATGTATATCTTTTATGCTCAGGTATACAGATTTAGGTTACAACTTTTTATTTTCAATAAATCATACAAAGAATGAATGTACAAAATTCACCAATTTTACCACAAAGCAAGTCCCAAAGCATTAGAACAGAACTCAACATAACAAAAATAAATGTGCCCTGAGAGAACAAGGTTGAAGTTGGTTCAGTAATTTCACTGAAAAATGTTACTTTTGAAAACTTGGCAAGCCTGCATTGTAAACTACTCATTATTAGACACACCATAACAGGGCAATACAGGAGGTCAGTTAGGTAGCAGTTATTTCACACCAGCATGGTTCGCCGCGAGTGGTCAAGCCTGCATTGTGAACTACTCATTATTAGACACATCACAACAGGACAATACAGGAGGTCAGTTAGGTAGCAGTTATTTCACACCAGTATGGTTCGCCACGAATGGTCAAGTCAGCACCAAAAAGTTACACTGTCAGCTTCACACCTATCAAGTTGAGGTGAAATAAAGCACAGCTCTGCACTAAAGGTACATTCAGAGCTCTGTGTGCTAGCATTCAAATGCTGCTGAAATTGGTAACGTTAGTTAGAAGCCAACTGTCGTGTCTGATCCAGTGGGTTCCCTGGGATCTTTTTAAAGTTTAATGTTTGAAAAGATGGCGTACTGATTGCAGTAATTCACTAGGAAGCTAGTATGCCTAAGAGGTGTGAAACCATTTCCACAAGATGGACAAAAAGTCAGCTTGTGTTCAAAGCAGCTACCTCAAACTGCAGTTATACTATGCTGTGTGCCTACATATCTGTTGCATCAGCACAGGAATGGCAGTATAACTAGCCTGTTAGAATTGCAAGACTATTAAGTCACTGACTTCAATTCAAACAACTCTGCAGCCTTCGGTTTCTCCAAAGGATCTTTGCAGAGAATCCACATTTAAGTCATATATAATATGGAATGACAGTTTTAAAAGTCAGTACAGATTTTTCTTGCACACCATACTGTTACAGCACTAGAAAAGTATGATGTACTTGAGGGTTCAAAGACAGAATCTATTTGGTTAGAATTAAGGAACAACAGAGGAGCTATTATGCTGCTGGGCGTATACTATAGGCCACCAAATTGTGAGAAGGAGGTAGAGGAGCAAATTTGCAGGCAAATTGCAGAAAGATGCAAGAACTTTAGAGTAGTGATAATGAGGAACTTCAATTATCCAAATATAGACTGGGAAAATAACAGTGTAAAGGGCAAAAAGAGGGAGGAATTCCTGAAATGTGTACAAGAGAACTTTCTTCATCAGTATGTTTCTAGCCCAATGAGGATGGAAGCAGAATGAAGTGGGGCAAGTGGACCATGTTTCAGTGGGGGAGCATTTGAGAAACAGTGATCATAATATCATTAGGTTTAGAGTAGTTATGGAAAAGGACAAGGAAAAAATCAAATGTGAAAATACTCAACTGGAGGAGAAACTTGTCCACCCCAGTCCATCACCGGCATCTCCACATCACAACTGGAGGAGGGCTAACTTCAGTGAGCTGAAAAGGGATCTGGTCCAAGTGGATTGGAATTAAAGATTTGCAGGTTAAACAGTAAATGTGCAATCGGAGGCCTTCAAAGAGGTAGTTTGGGTACAGACTAGACACATTCACAGGAGGGGGGAAAGGAAGGGCATTCAAATCTAGAGCTCCCTAGATGACTAATGATATCGAGATTAAAATGAAACAGAAAAAGGAGGCTTATGATAAACGTTAGGTTCATAATTCAGCAGAGGACCAAGCTAAATACAAGAAGTACAGGGGAGAACTGAAAAAGGAAATGAGGGGCAAAGAGAGTTTATGAGAATAGATTAGTGGGTAACATAAAAGGGCACCCAAAAGTCTTTTATAAACATATGAATAGTTAAAAGGTAGTCAAAGGAAGGGTAGGGCCAATTAGGGACCAAAAAGGAGATTTTCTTTGGAGGCAGAGGGCATGGCAGAGGGCAAATGAATACTTTGCATCTGTCTTCACTAGAGAAGAGGATGCTCCCATCGTATCAGTAAAAGGAGGAGGTAGTAGTGATACTGGATAGGATAAAAATAGATAAACAGGAGGTGCTAAAAAGTGCTCAAAGTAGAAAAATCACCTAGTCCAGATGGGATGCATCCTAGGTTGCTAAGGGAAGGGTGGAAATTGCAGAGGCTCTGGCAATCCTCCTTAGATTATGGGGACGGTGCCAGAAAACTGGAGGATTGCAAACATTATACCCCTTTTCAAAAGAGGGGAGAGGATAAACCCGGCAATTACAGGCCAGTTAGCCTAATTTTAGTGATGGGCAAACTTTTAGAGACATTAATCCGGGACAAAATTAATTGACACTTGGAAAAATATGGGTTAATAAATGAAAGTCAGCACAGATTTGTTAAAGGCAAATTGTGTTTGACTAACTTGATTTGAGTTCTTTGATGAAGTAACAGAGAGAGTTGATGAGTGTAGTGCGGTTGATGTTGTGTATATGGACTTTCAAATGGGGTTTGATTAAGTACCAAATAGACTTGTTGGCAAAATTGAAGCCCATGGGATTAAAGGGGCAGTGGCTGCATGGATATGAAATTGGCTAAGGGACTGAAAGCAGAGAGTAACGGTCAACGTTTGTTTTTCAGACTGGAGGGAAGTATACAGTGGTGTTCCCCAAGGGTTAGTGTTGGGACCAGTGCGTTTTTTTAATATATATTAATGATACAGGGTATAATTTCAAAGTCTGCAGATGACACGATACTCAGAAATGTAGTAAACAGTGAGGAGGATAGTAAGACTTCAGGAGAACATAGACAGACTGGTGAAACGGGCAGACACATGGCAGATGAAATTTAACGCAGGGAAGTGTGAAGTGATTCATTTTGGTAGGAAGATTGAGGAGAGGCAATGTAAGCTAAATGGCACAATTTTAAAGGGGGTGCAGGAACAGAGAGACCTGGGGTGTGCATACACAAGTCTTTGAAGGTACCAGAACAAATTGAGAAAACTGGTAAAAAGACATACAGGATCCTTGGCTTTATAAATAGAGGCATAGAGTAAAAAAGCAAAGAAGTTATGCTAAACTTTTATAAAACAATGGTTAGGGCCCAGCTGGAGTATACTGCCTAATTCTGGGCACCATACTTTAGGAAGGATGCCAAGGTCTTAGAGAGGATGCGGGGGAGATAAACTAGATTGGTACCAGGGATGAGGGACTTCAGTGACGTGGAGAGACTAGAGAAACTGGGGTTGTCCTCCTTAGAGCAGAGAAGGTTAAGGGGTGATTTGATAGAGGTGTTCAAATCATGAAGGGTTTTGATAGAGTAAATAAGAAGAAACTGTTTTCAGTGACAGAAGGGTCAGTAACCAAAGGACACAGAATTAAGGTGATTGGCAAAAGAACCAGAGGCGATATGAGGGAAAAAAAATTATGCAATGAGTTGTTATGATCTGGAATGCACTGCCTGAAAGGATGCTGGATGCAGATTCATTAATAACTTTCAAAAGGGAATTGGATAAATACTTGAAGTGGAAAAATTTGCAGGGCTTTGGGGAAAGAGCAGGAGAGAGAACATAAGAACATAAGAAATAGGAGCAGGAGTAGGCCAATCGGCCCCTCGAGCCTGCTCCGCCATTCAATAAGATCATGGCTGATCTGATCCTAATCTCAAATCTAAATTCATGTCCAATTTCCTGCCCACTCCCCGTAGCCCCTAATTTCCTTTACTTCTAGGAAACTGTCTAGAGGGACTAATTGGATAGGTCTTTCAAAGATGGGCACGATGGGCCAGATGGCCTCCTTCTGTGCTGTATCATTTTATGCCACTTTTCCTCCTTGCTTTCACCCTTTCAAATCATTATTGGTTTTACACTTCAAAGGGAATCAGTCCCTATTTTGATGCAAGAAGCGTCATTAAATGTCAGACTAAATTCCACTCTGAGGAGTCATAGTTCCTATTCAGATTGCATTTAATCACTGCTGTGTGTTTCCTTGCAGGTTCTAATAAACGAAGAAATGTCATCCCACTCAGAAATGACAACACCGAAGAAGGTAATTCAGCCCACTGTATCGCTGTTCACTAAACGATTCAGCCCTCAATCCCACAATCCAAGCAAAATATACTAATATTCCACAATATATTAATGTCAGCAGACAGACGATGATAATTTAGTGGTGCAGGTGCGATTAACTGGTTTGAACCTCAGTCGGTGCTAAATTGGCTGATCTCAGGTAGCACAACAGTTTGAAATGCTACATTTGGCCTCAAAGCACCCAAGCTTAGTGGGGGTGCGGGAAATCCAGCCACAGTCCTCAGTCCTAACCACTCTGCAGTGATGCCGGCTGGAAAGTGGATGTGCTCTGCGTGATTAGAATAGGCTCCGCTTTAATACCGTCTATGGCCAAACAGCCGACTGACACTCACTGTCCACGATCACACGTGAAGGATAGTTAATTGGGCTGGAGGAGGACAAGAACCCATACCCCAACAAGAATCAGCACCTTCAGGAGAGGCAGGGGGGAGAAAATTCGGTCAAAGTTAAAATTAAAATCCACTCAGCACCGAGCCAGTTAAACTGATGCAAATGGGTGGCCTTTCCATGAGCCGTGAGACTGAATGCTACAGCGGGCAGAATTGCGCATGTTCACTTGTGCTGGATGACATCATGTTAATCAATTTCAGGCTGCACCAGCGCAGGAGAGACAGCCTCAGAGCAAGAAAGGATTGGGTTATTTGCACTTGTCCTTGCAAAATATAGAAGTGGCATAAAAGTTACTAAATATTTAATCAGATTATCACAACACCAATGAATCCCCCGTAACTAAATCGATTAACAAATTTAACATCCTTGCATTGGCATATGGTGGCTCATCTTAATCTTCTCCCTCCCCCTCCTCATTAATATCATTTGAAGACTAAAAAGAGGCAATAGAAAAATGTGACGTTTCCTGTCAATTTGACTAAAACATATTTGGATCTCTCTCTCAGCCCCCCCCCCTCAATTTGATTATCCATCTTTTCTAGATGAATAGATTACCAAGAAGGATAATTGAGATCCTGAATTCGCTCCACAATCTTCCGCTTAAAACAGTTAAACGTTAAATTGATTTTTTTTAGTTATGGCGTTGCCTGGAGTTAGGGTTGACAATGAAACGTTATGTAGATTGAAATCTTTCCGAAAGGTTCTCTGTCTAAACAGAACTTGCACATGGATCATCTACAATCAGATTAGAAAATCTTGCTAGAAGGTTTTAAAATGGTTAATGTAAAATATAAGACCATCGTTGTTCAGTCCTTGCATAATCACACTGGGCATTTCATAACGCCCCAGACACACCGATTATGCACTGACAGCAGAAACGAGGAACTGAATCAAAGCGATTGTCCTGCTAACAAAGCGATATAATCCATTAAATCCTACAAAGGAACTTTAATTTCAACAAAAAAAACTTTCACAGCATATTTTGTCAAACGGAAAATAAAAACCTACCCCTAAAAGGTTGACTGTGTCGTCGCCTTTAAATTTCGGTATGAATTGGTCTCCTCTCAGGATTTCTGCTTGGTTCAATGGCCTGAATCGGCACACTACTTTAATGCTGCATTCAGCTGGGTCCGCCATCTCTCGCCTTTTAACAGTAACAATACAGGATCACAACCAAACCTCCGAAGAGGTAGAAAGAATATATCCAACGTAGGGAATGCAGGAGCAACCCTTCACCTCTAGCTAAACATGGCAGCAATCAATGCACCACAATCCTCTCCAGTCACTGATGATGCTACGATTTCTGCATCGGGGCTACAAAATGTGTAGCTATAAATATAACATTTAAAAGAAAATAAACAGGTACCAGCGTGTTTTTTTTTAAAAATGAAAATAACACTTCACAGTCGATGCATTAACTTCTCAAGGTCAAGCAGTCGGTGCTCCTGCAGTACAGACAACGGTCCTTGTTGGTTTAGCATCTGCATCCTCAGCTTCCCCCTGCCATCCCGCATCAGCACCAGCCACCTTCTCCTCAGCTTCAGCTACTCTTCTGTCCCCAGGGCTTTGTGACATCACACCATTACCTCAACACCAGCTTCAAAAGCTACCTTCTCTCGCGATACTAAAGGTCATGGGAAATGTAGTTCCAGCAAATGAATTTGCCAGCAAAATTACAGTTCCCAATAATCACTAATAAAGCACTAGATGGGTTGCATTGTAAATGTCCCTGCACCTGTACGCCATTATAGTACAGTCAGAATAGAGTAGAAAAAAAGCCTTTGCAAATGCTGTGGGCACAGTCCAGTTCTCTCTCCCCACCCCCCTCCCCTCCCCAATACTGACTGCAGGCTCAACCACGAGCATCACATTGGGGGTTGCATGGATCTGATGAATAACTCGTAGTCCCACCTAATGAGAAAGAGAATTAGAGATGGGCATTCGGAGGTTCATAAACAAAGGAGATCTTAGCATACCTCACAGCTTATTGTGTTCAGATTCCCCAAGAACGATTTTAAAGTGTATGGAAATTGAACAGTACTGTGCTAAAAGGACACTTCAGTTGATATATGGCATGACTGTTAACTGCAGTTGCAGGAAATATTAAAAGCTGTTCTGGAACATTTTTGCTAAATTATAGCCTGAGCCCTTTTGGTCCAAGTAAACAATTAAAGGCTTCCCATGTGCAATAGTTTGTGATGGGAGACTGATTCAATATGGATTGATAAGGAGATAATTGTTCAGGTAACAGTCACGAATTTGGAGATGGGGCTTTTTTTGTACTTGGTCAGATCTATAGACGAATATGGTCTACCAACAGAGCATCAGGGTGAGATTTGCTGTAGAGATTATCCCAGGAGATCAGAACAGCCCTCTCAGCAGAAATCAATACCGGCAGGGAAATGCATAGAAACCAGCCTTTTAAGCCAAGACAATTGAACTAGAAAGGTCAATTGTCTCCACAGTAAGTAGGGCTAATCCTTCTAACAGTCAGGACTTGAGTTGTATGTTGCAATCTCTATTTAGTTTTCTAGCTTGTACTGAGAAAGCTGTTACAATTCAGAGAACCATTTAGGTTGACGGAAGGGTAGCATTAAGGCAGCCTCATTTGGAAAAATTACAATGTCAAGGAAGGGTGGGGCCAATTAGGAACAAAAAAGGAGATCTTGTGGAGGCAGAGGGTATGGCTGAGGTACTAAATGAATACTCCACATCTGTCTTCACTGGAGAAGATGATGCTGCCAATGTAGCAGTAAAGGAGGAGGTAGTAGCGCTATTGGATAGGATAAAAATAGATAAAGAGGAGGTACTTAAAAGTTTGGCAGTACTCAAAGTAGAAATGTCACTCGGTCCAGATGGGATACATCCTAGGTTACAGAGGGAAGTAAGGGCAGAAATTGGGGAGGCTCTGGCCACAATCTTCCAATCCTCCTTAGATATGGGAGACTGGAGGATTGCAAATATTACACCCCTGTTCAAAAAAGGGGAGAGGGATAAACCCAGCAATTACAGGCCAGTCAGCCTAACATCGGTGGTGGGGAAACTTTTAGAGACAATAACCCAAGACAAAATTAATTAGCACTTGGAAAAGTATGGGCTAATAAATGAAAGTCAGCACAGATTTGTTAAAGGAAAATCATGTTTGACTAACTTGATTGAGTTCTTTGATGAAGTAATGAAGAGGGTTGATGAGGATAGTGTGGTTGATGATGTGTATATGAACTTTCAAAAAGCATTTGATAAAGTACCACATAATAGACTTGTAAACAAAATTAAAGCCCGAGGAATTAAAGGGATAGTGGCAGTATGGATACAAAATTGGCTAAGAGACGAATGCAGAGACTAGTGGTGAATGGTTGTTTTTCATACTGGAGGGAAGTGTGCAGTGGTTTCCCCCAGGGGTCAGTATTAGGACCACTACTCTTTTTGATATATATTAATGACCTGGACTTGGGTATAGAGGGTATAATTTCAAAGTTTGCAGATGACACAAAACTCAGAAATGTAGTAAGCAATGTGAAGAATAGTAACAGACTTCAGGAGAACATAGACAGATTAGTTAAATGGGCAGACACATGGCAGATTAAAAGTTAATGCAGAGATGTGAAGCGATACATTTTGGTAGGAAGAATGAGGAGAGATGTTATAAACTAAATGGTACAATTTTAAAGGGGGTACAGGAACAGAGAGACCTGGGGCTTCATTTTAGCACCCGCTATCGGGTGCGTTCCTGGCGGGGGGGCTCTGAAAATCGGGAAATCCCGGAGCGGGTTCGGAGCCCGGCTCCAACCCGCCCACTTCCGGGTTCCCCGCAGACACACCGACGTGCGCGCACAGCCCCCGCATGTGGGACTCCCGCAGGCAATTAAAGCCGGCGGGGTGCCACTTAACAATATTTATCTAGCTATTTCAGGTCATTAACAGACCTGATTAAGGGAATATGTGAGGAGGGGTGGGATTTTAGAGACAACTGGGACTGTTTCCCATACTGGGGGAAACACTCCTAGTTGAAATGGACGTGTTGCAGCCATCAGCCTGTGGCAGCTGCAAAGGTCCATTTGACAGGTAGGGGGTGGGGGGGGAGACCCTCACTCATTGCTGGAGGCCACCCTGTCACTTGGGACAAAGTTTGGCCTCCACCACCCTCCTCCTGACAGGAAAATTCACCAACCTGCACACTTACCCCGGGGTCCAGAGACATGTACCTACCTTGCGGACCCCCTCAGATGTACATCTTCCGGATAGGGGCCGCCGTAGCTGCAGTCATGACCTCCTTGGAGGGCGAACAGCATCACCAGCCTCACCAGCCTCACCGGCCACCTCTGACACGTGGAGCTCCACAACAGAGTGCTGTGACACATCCACCTGCACAGCAGGAGGGAGGGCAACCGCAGAGAGAGATGCGTCGCAGAGGGCACTACCCTCGCCACAGGGTCCACAGACCGAGGCTCAGCTTCCTGGACCTCTCTGAGCAGCAGTGCACACGGAGGCTCAGAGTCACTCGACATGTAGTCGTGGACATCTGCAGCCTCCTTCATGCCAAGCTGCTCCCGGTTGGCCCGAGCACCATCTTCTTACCTGTCGCTGTCAAAGTCACCACTGCCCTCAACAACTTCTCCTCCGCATCCTTCCAGTGTGCCACCGGGGACATCGCCGACGTCTCCACAAAAGAGCCCTGCAAATACACCTACACCACTCTGCAGTGACACAATGGGTGTCATCAGTTGTGGGTCTTCATTGTGATCCTCAGGAAAGGGCATTATTGCACAAACCAGACAAGATTCGCAAAGACGTGGCAGTAGTGGTGCCAATATAATATGTAATGTGAGTTGGTCAGAAATTCAATATTAGTAAAAACCATGACAAACCCTCAAACACCCTTGTGCATCCCCTTCATGCTCACGACAAGTTTGCCTTACGCTGCCTACTGCACATATGTAATGCATGCCCTGTGGCTGCAGCACAGGTAGTGGCAGGTTGAGTGAAGCTGACCGTGAAAGAGATGCATGAGAGGGTGAGTATGAGATAGAGCCATGAGATTGTATGAGGATTGGGTTGAGTGGTGGTGGCAGGATGAGCACTGGCGAGGTGAGTAAGTGCAGGTAAGATGAGGATGAGGTTTGAGTGGGTATGAGGGGTGATGTGACAGAGTAGTGTTGGCAGTGCAGAAGGAGATGTGGGGTGGGGGCGGTGATGTGGCAGACGGCGTGTAGGGGAATGAGTAAGTGTACTCACTTTGGCTGACCTACTTAGGTCATTGCAGCGCCTCCTGCACTGTATGCAGGTGGGCGACATGTTGGTGGTGCAGGTGACCTCCTCTGCCACCTCGAGCCAGGCCTTCCTGGTGGCAGAGGCAGGCCGCTTCTTCCCACCCGCCGGGGGGAAGATCTCTGTCCTCCCCCTCCTCCTCACCCCATCTAATGATACCTGGAGTGAGGCATCATTAAACTGGGATCAGCCTTCCCCCTGGGCTGCTCTATTCTGTAATTTTTGCCATTTGTTGCAGCATCTGTCAGTGGAGGACTGCCCCTTTAAATAGAGCTCCTCCAGCTGACAGACCTTACTGCGCATGCACAGCCCGCCCGACTCGCAGATCAGCAGTGGGGAACCCGGAAGACCAGGTAAGTGAATCCAATTAGGCTGCGATCGCACGGGGGGCAGACTGATTTCGCGGGCGCATTACCCACGCGCCCAATAGCCCCCCCCCCCCCCGCCGCGAACCCGCAGCCCTGGTAACATCGAGCCCCTGGGGTTTTATGTAGACAAATCTTTGAAGGTGGCAAGTTGAGAAGGCTGTTAAAAAAGCATATGGGAACCTGGGCTTTATTAATAGAAGCATAGAGTACAAAAACAAGGAAGTTATGCAAAACTTTTTTAAATCGCTGGTTAGGCCTCAGCTGGAGTATTGTGTTCAATTTTGGGCACCGCACTTTAGGAAGGATGTCGAGGCCTTAGAGAGGGTGCAGAAGAGATTTACTACAATGGTACCAGGGATGAGTGACTTCATTTATTTGGAGAGACTGGAGAAGCTGGGATTGTTCTCTTTAGAACATAGAAGGTTAAGGGAAGATTTGATAGAGGCGTTCAAAATCATGAAGGGTTTTGATAGAGTAAATAAGCAGAACCAGTTTCCAGTGACAAAAGGGGCAGTAATCTTGTATGTCTCACCACAATTGTACAGGCTTTGGTGAGACCACACCTGAAGTACTGTGTACAGTTTTGGTCTCCTTATCTTGCCTTAGAGGTGATCCAACAAAGGATCGCTAGATTAATTCCTGGGATGAGATGGTTGTTCTAATGATGAGAGATTCTCTGGAGTTTAGAAGAATGAGAGGTGATGTCATTGAAACATGTAAGATTCTGAGGGGGCTTGACAGGGTAGATGCTGAGAGACTGTTTCCCCTGGCTAGAGAGTCTGGAACTGGGGGGCATAGTCTCAGGATATGGGGCCGGCCATTTAGGACTTAGATGAGGAGGAATTTCTTCACTCAGAGGGTTGTGAATCCTTGGAATTCTCTACCCCAAAGGGCTGTGGATGCTGAGTCGTTCAGTATATTCAAGGCTGAGGTAGACAGATTTTTGGATTCTAGGGGAATCAAGGTATATGTGGATCGGGCGGGAAAGTGGAGTTGAGGTCGAAGATCAGCCACGATCTTATTGATTGGTGGGAGCAGGCTCGAGGGACTGTATGGCCTACTCCTGCTCCTATTTCTTAAGTTCTTATGGAACCAGAGGACACAGATTTAAGATGATTGGCAAAAGAGCCAGAGGCGACATGAGGAAACAATTTTTTTATGCAGCGAGCTGTTATGTTCTGGAATGCACTGCCTGAATGGGTGGTGGAAGCAGATTCAATAATAACTTTCAAAAGGGAATTGGATAAATACTTGAAGGGAAAAGATTTACAGGGCTATGGGGAAAGAGCAGGGGAATGGGACTAATTGGATAGCTCTTTCAAAGAGTCAACACTGGCTCGATGGGCTGAATGGCCTTCTGTGCTGTAACATACTATGATACTATGACATGTGTACATTCTGTCACCTTTCCACTTGCAATGACCAGAGGCCAAAAAAAGTTTGTGTATAGGATATTTGGGCTACACTTTAGTCAGTTATGTTGATTTGGAGTTGGGCATAGAGAGCACAATATTGAAATTTGCTGATGACACAAAAATGGGGGGGGTGGTGGGGGAGTTGACAAACAGCAGTAGATGCAGTGTACACAGATTTTCATTGTGTTTGCTAACATAGTTCATAGGAGGCTTGTTGCAAAAATTCAGGCATGTAAGAGGAAATGTAGCAGGAGGCACAGACAGTTGGTTGACTATTAAGAAACAAAAGATTAGAGTTAATGACTATTGCTTAGAGTGGAGAAGAGTTGCCTGTGGTGTACCACAGGAATCAATGCTGGGTTGACTTTTATTCTTGATATATATCAATGATTTGGAGTTATGCATAGGGAGCAGAAGATTGAAATTTGCTGATGACACAGGGGTTGACATCAGCGAGGTGGACTGTAAAATACTTCAGATGGACATGGACACCTTAGTGGAATGGGCGGACAGATAGCAGATATAATTTAATACGGGAGAGTATGAGATAATGCATTTTTGAAGGTAAAACAAGTGAATGGAAGTGTATACTCTATGGAAAGTTGATGAAGGGTGTGGAGGAAGAGACAAACCTTGGGGTACAAATACATAACTCCTTGAAAGAGTGAGTGCAGCTGGATAAAATCACTAAAAAGGCCAATAGCATTTTGGAGTTTATAAACAGAAGCTTGTAATACAAAAACAAAGAGGTCATATTAAATTTGTACAAGGCAATGGTAAAGTCACAGTTAGATCCACAGGGATTAGTATTGGATTGCTCTCGCAAGAGTTAGCACAGACATGATGGGCTTCCTTCTGTCCCTGAAATATTTATGGTTCAATGGATTTGCTTCAGAGATGCTAATAAAACAACTCCAAGAATTTAGGATTCAGGGTTGGTTTTACATTTCAAGCTTCTCCCAACAATCTTTATTTGTGCTTACAGTAATTATGCAGTTTCTATGGGAAGATCCATGCTTCCTAAGAGCCAAAGTGTAACTGTGTGCATGGATTGAATGGGTTAGTACAATGCTCAACTAACAATTACCCTTTTTCTCAAATTACATACTGTAACAATGCATGTGATGCCCAATATATCCTCCTGATAAATTTGATAGACAGAAAAAAGCATGCTGACCGACCTTATATTTCAGGCTAAACTACAAAAAATATTTATGGTACGGTATAAATTTACACAGATGTAAAATAAATTAGCAGATAAAATAGAAATGTAATACTTAATTATCACAGATATTTAAAACTGTTTTCTGAAACCAAAATAACAAAGTTCTATTTTCTTTAATTAGACCTTAGATCAACATATAATGGGCACTTCAGCTCCACGGAGGTCTGCCTTTCAACCTTAATATATAACACTGGCCAGCTCAGTGAACTAAAATATGGCCAAAAATTAATTCCTGTTCTTGCAGCTTTTATCACCTCAAAAAAGATCTGTTACAATAAACAAATGTGTTTATAAAAACCCAATTCTTTTTCTCAATATTTTTTTTCTATTACTGTTGGATAGAAACTGAATAAGGAATCCATTGGCTGATCTAATGAGTTGTATATTATGTTAGGTTTAATACAAAGTCACCACTGCCCTCAACAACTTCTCCTCCGCATCCTTCCAGGGTGCCACCGGGGACATCGCCGACGTCTCCACAAAAGAGCCCTGCAAATACACCTACACCACTCTGCAGCCTCCAGCCTCACCCCTAAAGCTGCCTTCACCAATAATTAGCATGGCTTGCTCCTTCATCTGCATGTGGGCCTGGATGGAGGCTGCCCCACCCCTGGTTCTGCTCCTCTGCCACTTTTTAAAATTCACATCCTCGTTTTCAATTCCTTCCATGGCTTCGCCCTTCTCTATCTCTGTAACATCCTCCACCCTACAACCCTCCGAGATCTCTGCACTCCTCCAATTCTGGCCTCTCGCGCATCCCCGATTTGCTTCGCTCTACCATTGGTGGCCGTGTCTTCAGCTACCTAGGCCCTAAGCTCTGGAATTCCCTCCCTAATTCTCTTCACCTCTCTACCTCTCCTCCTTTAAGACACTCCTTAAAACCTACCTCTTTGACCTAGCTTTTGGCCATCTGAACTAATAGCTCCTTATGTGGCTCGGTGTCAAATTTGGTTAGATAATCGCTCCTGTCAAGCGCCTTGGGACATTTTAATATGTTAAAGACACTATATAAATGCGAGTTGTTGTTGATATGAGCTAGCTTGGCCTGCCAGAAAGAGTTGGAATGAGTTTGTGTGTGGTTCATGTACACGGTTGTGTAGCTGTATGAGGCATCTTCATATAGTGTACATGCTGAGAGTGAGAAGCAGGAAGTTGGGAGCAGGATGTGGAAGTGGTCGTGTGCAAGAGTGTGGCTCCAGTGAGAAATGTGGAAGTAGTTATCAAAGGAAAGAAAGGCCTTCCAGTTGTTACCAGGTGAACGCAGAATGCTGTTTGTAGTTGTTGTGAGGGCAGCAGTAACAGGTGAGTGCGTAAAGAGGAGAGATGGTGCAGTATTCCGTGGTACTCGGAGGAGAAGCATGTGGAGTGGGGAAGGGAAAAGGGGGCCCAAAAAACTGCTGTAGCAAGATCTAATACAGAGAAATAGAGCTAGCAAGACATCATTCTCATCCTTGCTCTCTGGTTCAGGTCATTGAACCTCTTGCAGTACTGAACCCATGTCCTGGGAATGATGCTGCAGATGTTGAAAATTTCAACTACCTCTCTCCAGATTTACTGTGCCATCAGAGTGGAAGAGGACCTGCATGTTTGCCCTCACCTGCTCCACAAGGACCTCCACCAAGCCAGCGACATACTGCTTAAGACAAATCCCTGCACCAACTATAATTTGCAGCGGGTGAAATGACACCTCGCTGTGTGAGGCGCATTTACCCTTTTAAATGGGGGCGAGGCCCTCCTGAAATCCCGCTCACCAATAGGGTGGACTGCCCGTCACCACTAAAAATGCAGCCCACCAGTGAGATGCTAATTAGGCCCGACTATCAAAGTCCCCCAAACTCAAAATCTACCCCTATATCAACGTTTAAGAATAGGTTAGATTGGTGGAAGGAAAGGGGGATAAAGAGATATGGGAACAGTGCGGGCACATGGGATAAGGACTACTGGCCGTATGGAGGAGAAACACCAACACAGCCTGGTTGGGCCAAAAGGCTGGTTTCCAAGTTGTAATTTCTATTTACAGCACCACAGCATTACCTGAGTTCAACTTACTACGGGATAATTCTGTTTCAACATTACAGTGTCACAGCATTAGAAGGGTTCAGCTTAATATAACACCTCAGTTCAGTTTCAAGGATTATGTGCAGTCATTTGACTAGCAGTATAGCAGATAGCTGTCATACACTTCCTGTTTCTAAGATTGATTTAAGATAAAGTCACATCACCTCCTCAGTCTAGAAATAACTCGTATCTCCCTCTGCGGAGAGGTGGTTTCATCTTTCATCATTGGGCGTCTAAATTAGGCCTTCAGTGAGTCATCTGCGATCTTCCTCTTGTCTAGTTTATCAGAAACTTTTCTTTTCCCTTCTTATGGCTATCACCTTGCCAGTACTTAACTGTTTACATTCACCGGGAATTTCCTCAGGGCTTCTCCCACTCTGCAACTTCAGCAGGAACGCCATTTACACGCATAAACAGAGTTTCCGCTGAACTCCTGCCAAAGTTATGGTGGCTGAGCTGGAGAAGGCCTGAGGAAATTCCCGGCAACTATGTTTCTATTGGTTCCAGAGCTTGTGCTGCTCAGTAACCCACTAAAACAATTATTTTACTTTTTTGTTTACAGAGCCTCTGGAATATGTTGCTGGCTAGTGTGGTGGGTGCTGACCCTTTGCCTTCAAGAGAGAGCTGGACCAGTTCCTGACTGGGGCAGAGATCGCATCATATAGAAAGTAAGTGTCTCTATAGGTAACACTTGGTCCACGTGATCTCCTGGACTGGTTTCAACTGCCTGAGGAGGCCAGAGAGGAATTTTCCAGAGTATTTTTTTCCTTTGTTGGCCCTGGATTCTTTTGCCTCTTCCAGGAGATTACATGGCTGTGGAGTGGGGTGGGGGATGGGTTTAGGGAAGGATCTAGTCATGGTGCTCCAGCCATTATGGTTTGGGGAAGGCTTGATGGACCAGCTGGTCTTCTCCTGCCTATCAATTTCGTATGTTCGTAGAACTAAATTCTTTTGACTCTAAAGGGTCTCTACATTTGCACTTCTGCCTTTGTCTTTCTGCTTACTTCTGAAATGATCTCAAACTTCTTTTACTAATCTGTGTTCTCTCATCCCTTCTTTTCTTTCTCTGTCCCAAACTTCACTTCTTTTCCAAATGATTTGTCTCACAAATCTGAAATCTGAAGCAGACTACCCATTTTTATACTTTTTCCAAGCATTGTTCAAAAAGCAGAGAGTTCTCCCGTTACCTTGGGCAACATAACTCCCTGGTTTAAAATGGAGGATCCTGAGGGATCAATTCTTTTTCAATTAAAACTTTTGCACAGATATCCTAGTGAATTTCAGCTATTCAGAATTTATTCCAAGGACTTAGGTGAACCTAAGGACTCAGGATGTTAGGAGAATAGGCAAAAATACTATTTTATCTCTCCTGAACAGCAGGTCAAAGTTTAGATTCCACCTAGAAGGCCAAACAAATCAATAACATTTAAACCATCTGAAACAGCCTGTAATCTCTCCACCAAGTTCAGAATTTTAATTAAGCTGCACTAGCAACCATAAATTTGAGGTGGCAGATACTAAAATGTCCTTGAAGCCTCTTACCACATGTTTCTTAATTAAATTTACATTTGTACTTGTTATTTTAGGATATACTCAAAGCGCTGTACATTTCTGTTCTCTTAACTTCAGTTTACCAGGTATCTCTTTAGAAATGACACTTAGGCTCCAATTAACTTTGCTTCATCAAAACTGACAAGGATCATGTTATTATTAAGGCTTAGTCAAATTCCAATCTTGCTAACTGAGAAAAAAAGTTTCCCCCATTTGTAATCTTAAAGCATTTCCGCTCACAGAATTCAACTTAAATTTTTGGGGGTAAAATTGGACCCCATTGCGCTCGTTTTATGGGCGGAAAATGGGTGCAAAGAATTCCAATTTTGGGGGCCAACCTCCCACGCCTGAAAAGCTTTGGAAATACATGTGACACGATATTGGTTCGGGTACGGTAGAGACGTCCCTGGCGATCCCTTAAAACAGGCGTTAGGCCCATTGAAAATGCTAGTAAGGGGCCTAACGTATGTTTTAGGACTCAACCCCGAAATTGGTTGGCTCTGAACACAATAGGCATCGGTCCTTCTGCGTTCAGGTTTACCAGGTCTACATGCAGCTTGACCATCGTTCCTTAACCTGACCATTGGTGACTGTCACTAAATAAGTAAGTTTTAAATAAATACCAACCTGAATTTGGAGCCGGAAGTAGTAGGAACGCTCCTCCTGGCTTCACATTAAAACTGCGGGCTGATGCCGGCCACTGCTTTCCCCCCAATTGCCTCATCTTCACCCCCCCTTCCCTTCCCCTTCCCCCACTTCCCTGTCTCACCTTATGTCCTCGGCCCACATCCCAGCTTGCCAATCTTCCTGCCCCTAGCGACCAGCAAGCTGCCTTTGGGGCGCAACTGGTGCCCACAGCTCACTGATACTATACTAACGAGAGCAGTGGATTATTTGCCATGGTCCTGCTGCCAGTCTCATTAGGCGCGTGAAGCGTATGCTGCACCAAGATCATGTCCCAATTCAGCCTGGATTTAATTCCTAGGCCATAGCACCTGCTTGGTAGCGGGAATCATGGTTTGTAGTGAAATTAACCCCATTGTTGCAAGTTAACCACAGATTCTTCTACACTAGAAAAGTAGATTAGCATAGCAAGAAGCACCTTTAGGGCAAAATATGGAACAAAATGTTACTACAGTTCTGCCATCATCATTATGTCTCTATTTCACATATCTGTAAGATGTTGGGCTGGATTTTCCTGTGAAAATAACGCGAGCCTAACAGGGCTCACTGTTATTTCAGTACAAATGGGAAAACAACTTCTGGCAACCGCAAAAGTTGCTGTACCAGATGCCCTGCTCCTCCATAAGCTTCAAGGGAAGGACATCTCGTCGGCTGACTCACCGTTCAGTTGAATGGAACAGCATTGACCTGACGGATACGAAGTAAACTCGCCAAAAAAAGGTACATCAAGTTATTTAAGTCTAAGCACCCTGTTAATGGCGTGGTAAGTCTTAATAACTGCCAAACAACCTCTCTGACACTGAAAATTAACTGTCATTGAGATACATCTTCTCTTTCTACTGCACTCCCTATTTACAAGCATGGAGTCTCATTCCTTCAGATTTTAATTGTTGTTGGACATTTTTTTAAAAAGTTTTAATTTTAATTTTTTTACTTTTTCTTTCTATCCCTTTTATCTCTGACTCTTGATTCATTATTTATTACCTTCTCTTTAGTTCGCTTTCTATAACTGATTTTACATTGAATTCATTATTCTAACTTACACTTCCTGGTTCTGACTCTGTATTGCTTATTAGCATGCTTCAATCTGATTGGTTAAGGGGATAGCTAGTTGCTTGCCCCGTTTACACAGGTCCCAGATGCCCTGTAGAGGGTGCCTTGTTGGATTGAGGGCCCGATGAGAGGACCTTGCCATGCAAAAGCCTATGAAAAGTCTACGGGCAAGTGCGAGTCTACCGAATGGCAGGCGATGTTTGTGCCCTGCTCAGAGAAAAATCCAGCCCATTACATTTATCAGTGTTAAATTCCATTTGCCACTTGTCTGCTCTCTTTTATAATTGAACTAAATAATTTGAAAATTTTTGATACATCCTCTGTTTCCACTGCACTGCCTGTTTTTGTTATCAGCATTCTTGCCCTCCAGTGGTCATTCTTCATGTGTGAGCCTTGATAGTGTCTTAGGGCTCGATTTTGGCGTTGGGTTTCCGGCGGGTTTCCAGCGGGGGGACCCCGAAAATCCCGATATCCGGTCACGTGACCGGATCGCGACGAAATCCCGGCCACTTCCGGGTACCGCGCTGACGTGCGGGGCTGCGCGCGCAAGCCCCGCTGGTGGGAATCCCGCAGGCAATTAAAGCCAGCGGGGTTCCACTTGAGTGTACTTACCTTGCTTGTTGAGGTCAGTTAATGAGCTGAATCAGCTGTCAAAAGAGGAAGTGTGGGATTTTAGGTTCAAGGCAGTGAGTTTCACACACTGGGTGAAACAGTCTCTCTCCAACCAGGCGTGTTGCAGCCAGCAGCCTGTGGCAGGTGCCAAGGTGCACTCCACGGGGGAGAGCCCTCACCCACGCAGGAGGCCACCGCGTCACATAGGGCAACCCCTGCCCCCCACCACCCCCCACCAAGCCAGAGGACAGACCGACACGAAACCACAGCCCCAGTCCGAGGAACCACCCACCTACCCTGCACAACCCCTCAGACCAACACCTGCCAGTTGGGTGGTGCGTGGACACCCTCGGAGGACGAACAGCATGACCAGCCCCAGCAGCCTCGCAGTCCACGCCGTCCGCCGCAGAGACGTGGAGCCCCCCAACACGGTGTTGTTGCACGCCCACCTGCACAGCAGGAGGGAGGGCTACCGTAGAGAGAGACGCATTGCAGAGGGCACTACCCTCGCCACAGGGTCCACAGACCGAGGCGCAGCTCCCCGGACCTCTCCGAGCAGCAGTGCACAGGGAGGCGCAGATTCGCTCGACATGTAGTCGTGGAGATCTGCAGCCTCTTTCATGCCGAGCTGCTCCTGGCTGGCCCCAGCACCAACTGCTTACTTGTCACTGTCAAAGTCACCACTGCCCTCCACACCTTCTCCTCCGCATCCTTCCAGGGTGCAGCCGGCTACACCGCCGATGTCTCTCAGTCGTCTGCGCGGACGAGCCCTGCAAATACACCTGCACCTACTCTGCAGTAACACGATGGGTGGCATCAGTGGTGGGTCCTCATAGTGATACCCAGGAGCGGGCATTATTGGACACAGCGGACAGGATTCGCGGAGACATGGCAGTGGTGGTGTCAATATAATGTGTGCTGTTTGTTGCTCTGAAATTCAATACAGGTAACACCCATGACAAACCCTCAGACACCCTTGTGCACCCCCTTCATGCTCACGACACGTTTGCCTTACGCTGCCTACTGCACATATGTGATGCATGCCCTGTGGCTGCAGCACAGGTGGTGGCAGGTTGAGTGAGGCTGGCCATGAGGGAGATGCACGAGAGGGTGAGTATGGGATGGAGCAATGAGATTGTATGAGGATTGGGTTGCGTGTTAGTGGCGGGGTGAGTACTCGCGAGGTGAGTAGGTGGAGGTAAGATGAGGATGGGGTTTGAGTGGGTATGAAGGGTGATGTGACAGAGTAGTGTTGGCGGTGCCGAAGGAGATGTGGGGTGGGGGCAGTGTTGTGGCAGACGGAGTGTAGGGGAAAGACTTCGTGTTCCCACTGCGGCTGACCTACTGCGGTCATTGCAGCGCCTCCTGCAATGTAAGCAGGTGGGCCATATGTTGGTGGCGCAGGTGACCCCCTCTGCCACCTCGAGCCAGGCCTTCTTGGTGGCAGAGGCAGGCCGCTTCCTCCCGACCGCCGGGTGGAAGATCTGTGTCCTCCCCCTCCTCCTCACCCCATCTGATGATACCTGGGGTGAGGCATCATTAAACTGGGAGCAGCCATCCCCCTGGGCTGCTCCATGCTGCAATTTGTTCCATTGGTTGCAGCATCTGTCAGTGGAGGACTGCCCCTTTAACTAGAGAGCCTCCAGTTGACAGATCGTACTGCGCATGCGCAGCCCGCCCGACGTGCAGGCCAGCGCCGCGGACCCCGGAGGAGCAGGTAATTGATTCCTATTAGTGTGTTGCCTGCTACGATCGCGCGGGCAACCCACTAATTTCTCCGAGCGTGTTGACCACGCTCCCGAAACCCAACCTGCCGGAAACCCGCAGGCCTGGCAAAATCAGGCCCTTAGTATCCACACATATGCAGCTGCAGTTGGAGTTGCTGGATAAGAAACAGGAGTGGGTCAGCTGATCAATTTTTTCCTCCTTAACTGAGGGGCAATTATAGTTCCCCCTACCACTGCTCTGACTCAGCAGAAATAAGGGATCAAATCTGGGACCTTTCTGGTCTTCGTGGCTCACTGCTCAGTCGATCAATTCTCTGAGCCATTGGGGAAGAGATACTTCCTATTTTTTAATCAGTTTCTTACTCAACGCCATACTCCATATTGGATTCCTGTGGCTTTTAGTTTAATCAGAAATCTTTCATGTGGAACTTTGCCAAAAAGCTTTCCAAAAGTCTAACTAAACTATATCATAGGGAGTGCCACTGTAACACCATATATAATGTACTTAAAGAAGACTAAGCAGCACTTCAATCTGGGAAGCAATTCAATTGTTCAACATTAATTCCTATTGCTCTGGCCACTCACGATGAATGTAGGAATGCTCCATGTCCTTATGTTTTGACATCAGTGAATGCAAGATACAGGCTGATGTTATGTGATTGCTGCAAGTGTACTAAGCATTTGTTTTAAAAACAGGAGATGTTGGAAATAGAAAGCATGTCAGCATCTGTAGATGTTGATCCACAGACCTTTGTTCTGAACAAAGACTCTAGCAACTTCAGACCATAGCTGTTTTCCTACTAGTTTCTCCCAAAATACTACTTTTCAGCTCATCCAATTAAAAAAAAATCATTTTCCAGATTATTGAACCCATTCGCAGCTCTTCTTTCTACTAGTCCTGCGCTCCCATCACCCTGGTGGTTTCCAAGCTCCATTGGTTCCACCTCCACCCTTGTCTTTACTGTCAAATCCCTCCACTGTCTCACTCCCTTAGGAACCTCCTGCAGGTATATATCCCCACATGCACCCTCTGCTGTACTGACACTGGGTTACTCATTGTTCAGTATTCCCTCTGCTCCACTATTATTGCAACTGCTCTTTCAGCCATTACTCCATTCCATCTGCAACTCCCCAATAGATTCTGCTGCTTTGTTATCTGTCTCCCTGCTTTCACAAATCTCCTTAAGCCTCCATTCTCTTCAACTGTTCTTTTTGATCCCCTTAATCTTCTCTGTTTTTCCATCAGTTTTCCTCCTCAAGGTAAAGCGCCCTAAGACATTTGTCGGATGAGACATCTGACCTCTCAGGTGGATGTAAAAGATCCCATTCGAAGAAGAGCTGGAGAGTTCTCCCAGTGTCATAACCAATATTTATCCCTCAACCAACATCACTAAAACAGATTACCTGGTCATTCATCTCATTGCTGTTTGTGGGACCTTGCTGTGCACAAATTGGCTGATGCGCTTCCCTACATTACAAAGTATTTCATTGGCTGTGAAGCACTTTGGGACATCCTGAGGTCATGAAGGGCGCTATATAAATGCAGGTTCTTTCTTTCATTTTACATAATGAGTACTATAGAAATATAAGTTGTAGTTTTTAGCACATATGACCACCATCTATTGTCCTCCCTCTCTCCTTTGTTTTGGACAGTCCTATATAGGGAGTCACTAACTTCGCTTCTCAGTTCTGATGCAGGGTCTCTGAAACATGAACCTATATGTTATTTCTATTCAGCTGCTGAATTACCTGCTGTGTATTTTGAATGTTTTCTGTTTTTATCTCATAATTTCAGCATTTGCAGATTGTATTTTTATCTCTAAGGTTATTGTTTTACTCTTTTGGTCAGGCATCAATGTATTTATTAGTGTTTCAATTATGAGGACAGGTCGTATAGACTAGATTTGTATTCCCTTGAGTATAGACGGTTAAGGGGTGATCTAATTGAGGTGTTTAAGATGATTAAAGGATTTGATAGGGTCGATAGTGAGAAACTACTTCCTCTGGTGGGGAAGTCCAGAACAAGGGGGCATAACATTAAAATTAGAACTAGGCCATTCAGGGGTGATGTCAGGATGCACTTCTTCACACAAAGGCTAGTGGAAATCTGGAACTCTCCCACAAAAAGCTTTTGAGGCTAGGTCAATTGAAAAATTCAAAATTGAGATAGATAGATTTTTTGTTAGGTAACAGTATTAAGGGATATGGAACCAATTTGGGGAAATGGAGTTGAGATACAGATCAGCCATGATCTAATTGAATGGTGGAACAGACTCGAGGGGCTGAATGGCCTACTCCTGTTCCTATGTTCTTAAGTAGGGAATCTATTGCCAGTGGTTAGGTGAGGCAGCTAAATGTTAAGTAGCATCCCTATTTATTTGAGCAATGAGGTGAAATTTTTTATCTGCTTAGGGCAATCGGATAATCAAAATCTGTGTACTTATGTAAGGGAATGGCCCATCACAAGCTGTGATAATCTGTGTACTTAAACACACAGTACTTAAATTGAATGGAGGAACAGGCTCGAGGGACCGAATGGCCTGCTCTTGTTCCTATAATTCTATGAGGGAAAAATTCAATAGGGCCCATTTTCGGGCGCGGATAGCATGATCTGCTATTACCCCACGCCCGATGGCCCCTATGCAGACAGTACATGAATTTCGAGCTACCTGCTACTTACCATGATAGCTCCGTGCAGCCACTGCTACCCGCGTTGCTGAGAGGCTGCACGGAGAATGAGGAAGCCCGAAATGGGGCGTGCTCAGCGCACGTCATCGGCAACCTGCACCTCTTAAAGGTTCTCCAATGATGCACTGAAGGCCCTGGTGGAAGGGCGGATGAAAGGAGGGCCAACATGTACCCACAGGGTGGCAGGACTGCAGCTCCTCAGGCATTAGGAGGCCGTGGCCCAGGAAGTGGACGCCAGGAGCATGGCATCATGCCCATGGGTGCAGTGCCGAAAGAAGTTCAATGATTTGACACGAGTGGTCAAGGTGAGTGAATGCAAGTGTCAAGTAGCACATCCTACCAACTGCACACTGCTCCACGCACCACACCACCCATCACCCACCCACCAACAAACACTGCCCATCCATACACAATGCTGCACTTGGCACGCTGCATCTCACCCACACATAGTACCACACTTGCAGGCCACACAACCACCACTCACAGGTCACACACACTGGCAGCTATTTGACCATGACAGGCACTTCACCCACACACCTTGCAGGATACTCACTGAAACACTGTCCTCCACACTGGCAGCTATTTGACCATGACAGGCACATCACCCACACACCTTGCAGGAGAAGGTGGCACACAACAGCCAGCAGCAGGAGAGACCTGAGGGTGGACGGGGACGCTTACACATCCTCACCCCCCTAGAGAACACCATGCTTCAGATCATTGGGCAGGCTGTCGCTGTAGCCGTGACCACATGCCACGCTGGAGGTCCCGATGAAGGGGGTCTCTGCATATTTAATGCTCCTTTTCATTTCCCACATCTCCCTCCTCCCATAATCTTTACTGACTCATTGCTGTTAGCACGCACGTCTTACTTGCTCCTCTCCCCCTTCCACAACTCAACCTGTTTCCCTTTGTCACTGCAGATACCCAAGAACACGTGGCGGCACCGTCCAAGGAGGAGGCGGAGGAGGATAAGGGGGACACTGAAGCCACACCGTCACCCAATCTGACACTCGCTTCCACCCGCTCAGAGACTGACACTGCATGTCCTTTAGAGGCTAGTTTAGAGGAGGGATCTGCACATGGTGAGACACCAGGCACAAGTGCAGAGGAGCGGATACCACAGGTGCTGGAGGGCGAGGTCGCATAATAGTTCTGCTGCTGAGGAGTCAGATGAGGACTTCGATGGGCCAGGTTACAGAAGACGGTTGATGGGCATACACCACCAAATGCTTGGGGCACTGGAAAGCCTGCCAGAAAGCCTGCGCACAACGACAAGGGGTATGGAGGAGTCCAGCTCCAACTTGGCACAGGGCTTTGCGCAAAGCTTGGAGCCTATCCTTTCCAACATGGAAAGGGTGGTCACCTCCATTAGAACCCTGTGGAACCCACCATGATGCAGTGTCTGATGGTCGATCTCGCAGCTTCTATTGCAGCATAAACCGACGTCATCAAAGGTCAGACTACTGCAATGGAAGCTCAGACTGCTGCTATTGTGGCTCTGGAGACCACTGTGGAACGGGGCTTCCAGGGCGTTTCAGCACTCCAGCAATCAGTTCTCCAGCTGATCACCAGGATTGCTGAGGCACCGCCCCAAGTGAGTGGCAATGGCGCCATGGCAGTCGGACCTGCTGTCCTCTCTCAGGACAACAGCATTCCTGCTCCCACCCCTGCCACTCCGCCAGTGCCCTTGTTGTTGCCTAACGGCCAGTCAGGCCAGACAGCTGCAGCCCATGCTGGGATGACGCAGTCTGAAGCCGGGCCCTCCCAGCCCAGAGCTGCTCGAGGACGCCCTCCAAGGTACGTTTGCACGCTCCTCCACTGAAGGCCTGCAACCTTCCACCACCCATGCTCCAGCCACTGGGGATACACCTCGTAGGAGCACTAGGATAGGTAAAGGCACACGAACAACAGGCGCTAAGGGAATGCACAAGGGTGAATAGTTCTGTTCTGTTTCCATAATTTCATTTACTCATTGATAAATGTGACTTTGAATTTGCATTTGGTGATTGGTTTTATTTGTGCGATGAGCTTAGGGGGAAACCAATGTGCAATCAGATGGAGGGTGATTTGATTGTCTTGTGGAAGTGGACAGGTGGGGAGTGTAGTACTGTTGGTGAGTTGGTGTAGTTGACATTATTCATGGCGGGCACGGATCAGGTGAGCACGCAGAGCCCTTGCAGACAACGCGTGTGGTCCCTGTTGCAACCATGCATCTTCCTCCACTCCCTCTTCTGGCTCCTCCCTCTCAGTCTCTTCGTCCTCCTCCTCCTCCTCCTCCTCCGCCTCTGGCTCAGGGTCGTCTTCGATCATTGGTGGCAAGGGCTGGTTCCTCATGATGGTGAGGTTATGCAGCACACAGCATGCCACCACGAATCTGCCCACCTGCTCAGGGGAGTACTGCAGGGCTCCTCCCGACCGGTCCAGGCAGAGGAAGCGTTATTTGAGGCGGCCTATGGTGTGCTCCATGATGTTGTGTGTGGCAGCATGGCTCTCATTATAGGCCTGCTGTGCACGTGTGCGTGGGTTCCTGACTGGAGTCATGAGCCACGGTGTGAGGGGATAGCCCTGGTCGCCCAGTAGCCAACCTTTGACTTGCCGAGCCAGGTGAAAGATAGCTGGCACGTTGGACTGTCGCATAACGAAGACGTTGTGACTGCGCCCAGGGTAGGGGCATCAACCTCTCTGATTCAATGCATGTGGTCGCACACCAGCTGCATGTTCAGGGAGTGGAAGCCCTCTCGGTTGACGAAGGCGGCTAAGTTGATATGCGGGACACGCAGGGCAATGTGCGTGCAGTAAATGGCACCCTGGGGAAGCCAGCAATGCGAGCGAACTCCCGTGCTGACTCTTTCTGCTTATCTCTGTCAAGGGGAAAGGTGATGAACCTGTTCCTCATCTCGTACAGTGCGTCTGTGACCTTCCTTGTGCAGCAGTGCACTGTAGATGTTGCACATGTCGCCAGGAGAGGTCTGAAATGATCCTGAGCCGTAGAAATTCAGCACCACGGTGACCTTCACAGCCACAGGCAATGCTGTCCTTGCCCTGCTCTGAGGCTGCAGTTGTGGCTCCACCAGTTGACAGATCTCGGTCACGGCCTCCTTGGTCAACCTCAGCCATCAGATGCAATCCTTCTCGGTCATGTTGAGATAAGAGAATTGGTCCCGGAAGGGCGTCATTGGATACGGCCTCCTGCTCAGTGCCCTGCGCCTCCTCCTCCTCCCTCTCCTCGCAGCTTGACCTGCTGTGCGTGGCCTCTCTGCATGCTCCCAGTCATGCTCAATGCCCAGTGGGAGCCCTTGCAGGCCACCCATGGTTGCCAGGAATGTCGTTCAACCATGGTTGTAACGTTCCGAACCGTAAGGCAGTACCTGCCAAACCACTTTCAAATGTACTGTAGCAACTCTCAGCAAGCATAGAGAGCTTTAAAAAACACTTCATATTCCACCAGCAGCCAGAAGCAATAGTTCAGCATCTAACCTGTAAATCTTGCATGGTCCCTTTAAATAGCACTAGTGGTGGTGGGGGGGGGGGTTCCTCCAGGCTGTCTAAGACACGTTCGGGAATGCATGATTAAGACTGTGCATTGAGTTGAGCGTTAAGATCCAAAATGATGTCTATCATTTTAAATCAGCATTGCACACTGATTGCATACATTTTCTCCCCACTTTACATGCTTCCGGTGCTCGGTACTTGCGCATGCGCTAACTCCTATACCAAGATGGCGTCCGGCGCAGGTCATGCTGGAAACATGGATGCGCAGCCAAGATGCCATCTTGGATGTTCGAGAGGCCGCGTAGCACCGAAACAATGAGTGCTACACGGCCCAATTTAGCGCCCAATGTTCCTTAATGGTTATAAAGAAAAACAGCACCAAAAACTAAAGAACAGGTTCAGTCTGGAGTACGTGCTGCTGAAAAGATTAAAATATACAAATAAAGTCTACAAATTTAAAAGAATGAAAATGTCACTGAAACAAATTGAGTTTTGCTGATGATTTGTTAAATTTTATGTGAATCCTGTTGACACAATGTATATTTAGTCAAAACTGTTTGCTTCAGTCATGTAACATTATGATATTTAGGTTCGACTGGTCCAATATATACAGTCATGTTGGCAAAGTACTGTGTATTTAACCTGGTAAGTGAGTAGTTTGTGTTTACATTGAATATGGAACACCATGGTAATCCTTTAGCTTCTAGTCCCTCCTCCACTGTAATTCCCATTAAATATTAAATAATGCATCAGGTGTATCTCCCTGAAATAGATGGACTGATAAAAGGGCTCACCAAGGAGAGGAGCTAATTTAATGTGAAAGATCTTAGCATTCAGAGATAATGGTTTCTACTCTGGAGTTGCCAATGTCACATCAGATATTTTAATGCAAGTCAGTCGAAAAATTCCATTAACAGAAAAAAAATTTGTGAATTCAATGCGCTTTCAAAAATGTTGTTGTTTTGGTTAATGGAAAAAGAAAAGTGTCAGATGACGACACCTGGATGTACAATTAGATATTCATGCTTACAAATAAACTGACACATTTACTGAAAGGAATACATTCAGATTTTCCTTAAATTAGGCAGCTGTGTGACAATTACAGAATTCAATGTAACTCACTCTGGCATATCATCTCAATTTCAGTATACTGGATGTCACTGCCCACTATTAACTTCTCAAGGGCAACTAGGGATGGGCAATAAATGCTGGCCTTGCCAGCAATGCCAATATCCCAAGAATGATTTTTTTAAAATATTGCTGGATAAGCCTTAACCATTTAGCAATCTAATTATATCCCCACTCATTTGAATCCTTCATATTCATTAGCTGCCAAAATGTTTAATATCCCAAGGCATAAATTTAAAAACTTAGCTACTAAGTTGTGGGAGCCCAGTTGGGACATTCTATGAACTGGCTTACAAAGCAAACGAGTCTTGCCCAGGTTAAAAGAAATACTCTAAGGGTGTATTTGCATTACAACTGTAGTGTTGGTGTGCTGCAGTTATAGTGCGAATGCAGTTTGAATCTGGAGTCAGGGCCAGACCTGATTCTGGAGTGAAGAATAGTGATATTCCCTAAAGGAGACAGTCTTATTCCACTTTGTTTCAGAGTCAGTTTGGGCCCTAAATGCACGATTTATACTGCACAAATTTAGCCTGACTGTGAGGCTATAATTGCTTCATAATGTTCCTTAACTTGTAGGGCCAAAATTCCAGGGTCCCTGCTCCACCAGTGGAAATACAGCAGAGTGGGACTCCCGGTCAGCGGCCTGCAGGCAAAGACACAGGCCCTGTCCCAAATTATGGGGAAGGGTCATTTCCATAATCAGGCATGCGGCTTGCACCTGTATAGGCATAACAGAGATACCCAGCCTGACTGCTGGCCAGAAAATTGGAGCAGCATGATGGCAGAGTGCAAGGCCAAGGAACCAATCAAAATGTTCCTTTCATTTTCCCACTGGGAAATGTGCCCATTGATTTGAAGGAAATCAATTCCATCTGGGATCAATTGCTTTTGCCAGCAAACCTTTTTGGGGCCAGTTCGAACCTAAGTCAGTGCTCAACTAGCATGAGACCCACTTGGTCTAATAGTAGTGGGTATAACTCCCAGAGTAGCACAGGAAGGCCCCCCAGATATGCCCTCAACGAAGTGCTTTGATGCGGTGAGGGGGTGGGTACAAGACTCACCTGCTCCCCTTCAACCAGAATTTGGACCAGTTTTTACATGGATTCCTTATAAAATGCATCCTAGTGTATTATGTTAAATGCTAGAACGAATCTCACATTTTCACATTTAATTCAAAACACCTGAGTATAATTAGTGGACGAATAATAGCACTTGCCCAAGTGGAGAAAGGAAGGTAGGGCTAATGTTCTGACGAAGGGTCATGACCTGAAACATTATCCCTACCTTCCTCTGTCCAAAGATGCTGCCTGACCTGCTGAATGTCCCCGACATTTTCTGTTTTTATTTCAGATTTCCAGCATCTGCAGTATTTTGCTTTTTGTATTTACCCTTGTGCTTTAGTTGCCACTTTAAACATGGATCCACGTCACCCATTCACTTACACGTACAAACCAGCTTATAATTACCTGTCCGCACATGCGTACATTAAGCTAAATTCTATTTTTGCATATTCCATTAATGGCACAAAGGACAATCTGAAACATGGGACCAATAATCTTTATGGCAATGTGGAGATCAAATTAATATTATTCAACAACAACTTACATTTATGTAGCGGCTTTAATGTAGTAAAATGTCCCAAGACTCTGCACAGGAGCGTGATCAGACAAAAATTGACACCAAGCCTAAAAAGGAGATATTAGGACAGGTAGCTAAAAGCCTGGTCAAAGAGGTAGGTTTGAAGGAGCATCTTAAAGAAGGAAAGAGAGGTAGAGAGGCAGAGATGTTTAAGGAGGGAATCCAGAACTTAGGGCCTAGACGGCTGAAGATTAATGGTGGGAGGAAGGCAGAGATCTCAGAGGGTTGTAGGGCTGGAGTAGGTTACAGAGATAGGGAGGGGTGAGGGCCTTGGAGGGATTTGAACTCAAGGATGCAAATTTTAAAATTGATGTGTTGGTGGATCAGGAGCTAATGTAAGACTATGAGCACAGGGTTGATGGGTAAATTTGTGCGAGTTAGGATATGGGAAGCAGAGTTTTGGATGAGCTGAAGTTTATGGAGGGTGGAAGATGGGAAGCCATCTTCATTTAAATATTTTCTACCATATTCCGTACTAGCACCACTGAAATTATGATAGGCCCTAAAGATCCAATAGTCTCATGATTGAAGGGGCTATTCCACTCTCTATTACTGATCACCTGATTGAACAAAGATCAAGAATACTTCAAATGTACAAAAGCTTCTCACACGGCCTGTCTCATCAGGGTCAGTGGTAGGTTTTTGTAACTTTTGTATTGTTTTCTTAAATAGGCCTTATTACTTAATCGTCGACACTGGACAAAGGCCCTTGTGGTACCAAAATCAATTTCATTGACCATGCTTCAGCCACAGTATTACTTTAAATTATGTCCTTAATCCCTCCATTGAAGCACAGCATGGAAAACTCCAGTTGTACCACAAATAAGGGAGAGGGAAATTAAAGAACAGAACTCTTTTAGCAAGTTACAAATGGTGTTCCATCACAATCACAGAATGAACTTTATTTGGCAACATCACTCCCAGAGTGAAGTCCAGCCCACTGCTTTAGCCTTTCATGGAGGGTTCTTTTGTTAACTGTAATGAATTTGCAACAGATCAGCAAATATTGTAATGTTGTGGGATTTGCTGCAAAGTTTAGTAAAGAAGAACCAGGTCCAAGTTCTAAGGGATAGTTGTATAAATACTTGTTCTGATCCACAACGATTTCAACCTTATGACTTCTTTCAGCTGCTACTCTGCTAAAATGCCCCTAGAATGTCTTGGGTTTATATATTTTGGAGCAGGGCCTTATGGGTACTTAGACCCAAGTACGTTGCCTCCCTGGTGCCAGGGTCAAGGACGTCATTGAGCAGCTGCAGAACATTCTGGAGGGGAGGGTGAACAGCCAGAGGTCGAGGTCCATTTCGGAACTAACAACATAGGTAGAAAGAGGGATGAGGACCTGCAAGCAGATCTTAAGCAGTTAGGAAAGAGTTTAATAATCAGGACCTGAAAGGTAGTAATCTCCGGATTACTCCCGGTGCCAAACGCTAGTGAGTATAGAAATAGGAGGATAGAGCAGATGAATGTGTGGCTGGAGAGATGGTGCAGGAGGGAGGGCTTTAGATTCCACGGGCATTAGGACCAGTTCTGGGGGAGGTGGGACCTCTACAGGCTGGACAAGTTGCACCTCAACGATGTTGGGAACAATGTCCTCGCGGGGAGGTTCGCTAGTGCTGTGGGTGGGGGTTTAAACTAATTTGGCAAGAGGATGGGCACCAGGATATAGCATTGGAAAGGAGAAACAAGGTCCTCAAAGGATTGGGAGAGAAAGGTAGCACTGGAATAAGAAATAGGATGGTATTAGGTGGGATCAGACTGTAGCACCAGCGTTCTGGCCATTTTTATGAATCATATTTTAAATCCAATAACCCCAAGAAAGGACTGTACTGTTTGGCAAGCTTGTGGGAGTGGCTGGCTTGGGAAGAGGATTGACTGGCAGGAGTTTCGAGCCAGACTAACCTGACTAAGGTGCATTCAAATGCAAACGGACATTTCACACTGACAGGTTGGGTGGAAGAGAACTCAAGCCGATTGATGTCATCAACATTTAACATGATTGCTGAGAACAATACTCCGAGAGGTAACTCAGAGACATTCAGTCACCAGGTGGAAGGCAGGACATGGCTGGGCCATTGTCTCCCAGGAGAAAAGCCAGTTAAGCAAGATCGGTTTGAGATCGAAACCCATTACATGCTAATGGGGGCCATCAACTCAGAAAATGACACCCAGTAATCAGCACCCATTGGGCTCGATTTTCGCACCCCCGAGCGGGTGCGTTCATGGCGGGGGTGGGGGGGTTGCGAAAATCGGGGATTCCCGGGCCGGGCCGAGCCCGAAGCCCGGCTCCAACTCGCCCACTTCCGGGTTCCCCAGTGACGCGCTGACATGCGCGCGCAGCCCCCGCATGTGGGACTCCTGCCAGCAATTAAAGCCAGCGGGGTGCCACTTAAAGTACTTAAACAGGTACTTCAGGTCGTTTACAGACCTGATTTACCTGATATTTTAGGAGGGGTGGGATTTTGAAATGAACTGAGAATATTTCCCGTACTGGGGGAAACACTCCCAGTTCAAATGGACGTGTTGCAGCCATCAGCCTGTGGCAGCTGCAAAGGTCCATTTGACAGGTGCGGGGGGGAGACCCTCACTCATTGCAGGAGGCCACTCTGTCACTTGGGACAAAGTTTGGCCTCCACCACCCTCCTCCTAACAATAAAATTCACAAACTTGCACACTTACCCCGGTGTCCAGAGACATGTACCTACCTTGCGGACCCCCTTAAACATACATCTTCCGGATGGGGGCCGCCGTAGCTGCAGTCATGACCTCCTCAGAGGGCGAACAGCCTCACCAGCCTCGCCAGCCACGCCGTTCACCTCTGACACGTGGAGCTCCACAACAGAGTGCTGTGACACATCCACCTGCACAGCAGGAGGGAGGGCAACTGCAGAGAGAGATGCATCGCAGAGGGCACTACCCTCGCCACAGGGTCCACAGACCGAGGCTCAGCTTCCTGGACCTCTCTGAGCAGCAGTGCACACGGAGGTTCAGAGTCACTCAACATGTAGTCGTGGACATCGGCAGCCTCCTTCATGCCGAGCTGCTCCCGGCTGGCCCGAGCACCATCTTCTTACCTGTCGCTGTCAACGTCACAACTGCCCTCAACAACTTCTCCTTCGCATCCTTCCAGGGTGCAACCGGGGACATCGCCTACGTCTCTCAGTCGTCTGCACAAAAGAGACCTGCAAATATACACCTACACCCACTCTGCAGTGACACAACGGGTGGCATCAAGTGTGCATGTTCATGGTGAACCCCATGAAATGGACCTATTCCACAAGCCAGTCAAGAATGAGCAAGACATGGCAGTAGTGGTGATAATAATATTTATTGTGCATGTGGCAGAAAACAAATATAAATAAAAAACATGACAAATCGTCAAACACCCTTGTGCATTCCCTTTGTGCTCACAAAACCATCGCCTTGCGTATCCAGGAACCCCTACGTGGTGCTACCCCTGTGGCTTCAGCAGAGGTAGTGGCAGGTTGCTCTTGTTCATGCCCTGACCGATTAGTTGCTTTGGGCTGACGACCTCTGGGTTTCGGTGCCCGTGAGGGCCCCTCCAAAGACTGCTCCACCTGCACCTGCGCAGGGGCAAACTCGGTCACCTGGAGAGGGGGGCAGCATTGCGGGTACTGGTTGAGAGGGGGGCAACGGGTGAGACGTGGGAGCGCTTTGAGTGGCGTCCCCACTTCCATGTCCCCTTTCACCATCATCCCTCTCGTGGCCCAGGCCCACATCACTCCTTCCACCCTCCTGGACGGCAGTTTGGAGGGCTTGTGTGAGGCCTTGGAAGGCCACCTGTAAAGTAGCTGTCAGCCTGTTTAAGGCGGCAGTATGTTGCTCACCCTGAATCCGAATGGCCATTGTCAGGGCCTGAATGGACTCATTGTTGAGCCATGCTTGACGCACGATGGAGGCTAGCCTTTCCTCCATCGCAGACATTCCCGCACCTACCCGCGACACTATCTCAGAGATGCCTTCACGTCCCTGCGACACTATCTCGGAGATACCCTCCTGTACCTGTGCCACCATTCCCCTCATGCAGGAGTTGGACTCCTCCATCCTCTGCGCGATTGTGGAGAGTGCGCATGGAACCTGTTCCAGCACCTCGGCAATGTGCTGCTGCCCCTCGATGACTCTCCTTTTCATGGCTGGCCCCCATGGTTCAGCATCTGGGTCCAGCTGAGCAGAACCTGGAGAAGAGTGCTCCCACCGACGCGGACTCTCCACGGCTGCCCCTGCCACCAGGGTCTGCTCGTGCTCACATATGCGTGGGGACTCACCATGTGCAAGCCCAACTAAGTGAGGACGGGGACCCATCGAGGTGTGTGTATCTGCGCTGGTGAATGCATGGCTGAGATGTGACGATGGACCCTCAGAGACCGGCAGGTCCTCTGAGGAATCGCCCTCCACGGTCACGGCGCTCGCAGATGGCCCTGCAAGAGAACAGAAAGCAATATTAGGCATGTGGACAGATGTTGAGGTGCTGCAGATGTCAAGTGATGCTAAGATCATTCGCTATCATGAGTGCTGAGTGTTAGCTTTCTGTCACCGGCCGCTTGTGCAATCCCAGCCTCGGCATCCGCCACGGACAGGCACTCCAGCGTGCGGCTGATCTCCAACGCCTGCTGCTCTCCAATGCCTGCTAGTCACCCCCTCAAAAAATTCAATCAAATTAGTCAGACATGATCTTCCCTTGACAAAGCCATGTTGACTATCCCTGATTAATCCTTGCTTCTCCAAGTGGAGACTAATTTTGTCCTTCAGAATTTTTTCCAATAATTTTCCTACCACTGATGTTAGGCTCACTGGCCTGTAGTTCCCCGGTTTTTCCCTACTCCCCTTCTTGAATAATGGTATTACATTCGCGGTTCTCCAGTCCTCTGGCACATCCCCTGTGGCCAGAGAGGTTCTGAATATATGTGTCAGAGCCCCCGCAATCTCCTCCTTTGCCTCACACAGTAGCCTGGGATACATTTCGTCCGGGCCTGGGGATTTATCCATTTTTAGGTCTGCTAAAACCGCCAATACCTCCTCCCGCTCGATGTTAATATGTTCGAGTATATCACAGTCCCCCTGCCGTATTTCTATGTCTACATCGTCCTTCTCCATAGTGAAAACAGATGCAAAAAATTCATTTAGAACCCCTCCTACATCTGCCGGCTCCACACACAGATTGCCATTTTTGTCCCTAATGGGCCCTATTTTTTCCCTAGTCATCCTCTTACCCTTAATATACTTATAAAACATCTTAGGATTTTCCTTTATTTTGCTCGCCAGTGTTATTTCATGGCCCCTCCTTGATCTCCTAATTTCTTTTTTAAGTATCCCCCTGCACTTTTTGTACTCCTCTAGGGCTTCCTCCGTCTTTAGCCTTTTGTATCTGCCAAAAGCCCTCCTTTTTTTCCTAATCCATTCTCGTATATCCCCTGACATCCAAGGTTCCCTGGAGTTCTTGGAACCACCCTTGACCTTTACGGGAACATGTTGCCATTGTATGGTCTCAATCTCCCTTCTGAAAGACTCCCATTGCTCCGATGCGGATTTTCCTACAAGCAGCTGATCCCAGTCCATTTTGGCCAGATCCTGCCTTATCCTATTAAAATCGGCCTTCCCCCAATTTAGAACCTTTATTTCCGGCCCCTCCCTGTCCTTTTCCATGACCACCTTAAATCTCACCAAATTATGGTCACTGTCACCAAAGTGCTCACCTACTAGCACTTCTTCCACTTTGCCGGCCACATTCCCTAGAATTAGGTCCAGTACCGCCCCCTCTCTTGTAGGACTTTCTACATGCTGGCTCAAAAAGCTCTCCTGGATGCACGTTAAGAATTTTGTACCCTCTGAGCCTTTTACACTCTGAGTATCCCAGTTAATATTGGGGAAGTTGAAATCCCCCACTATTATTACCCTATTATTTGCACAATTTTCTGAGATTTGCCTACATATCTGTTCCTCTATCTCCCCCTGACTGTTTGGGGGCCTATAGTACACTCCCATCAAAGTGCTTGCCCCCTTTTTGTTTTTAAGCTCCACCCATATGGCCTCATTAGAGGAACCTGCTAATATATCATCCCTCCTTATGGCAGTAATTGATTCTTTAATTAATATTGCGACCCCCCCTCCTCTTATACCTCCCCCTCTGTCTCGCCTGAAGATTCTGTACCCCGGAATATTGAGCTGCCAGTCTTGCCCCTCCCTCAACCATGTCTCTGTGACAGCAACAATATCATACTCCCATGTGTTTATCAACACCTTCAGTTCATCCACCTTATTCGCAAGACTCCTTGCATTAAAAATAGATGCCATCCAGCCTTGCCCTCACATATTTGCCCTGTCTTCCAAGCTGACTTGTTTTTTTCTCTATATTTGGCTGCACATCACCCCCTATTGTAGCTCCACTCTGTATCCCATCCCCCTGCCAAGTTAGTTTAAACCCCCCCCAACAGTGCTAGCAAACCTCCCCGCAAGGATATTTGTCCCGCTCTGGTTCAGATTCTGGTTATGTATCATTTCGAATGGTCAGAGGATGAGAAACTTACTGAATTTTTTAAAAACGAAATACAAAGATAAGACTTTTTAAAACATTTAGCTTCAAGCTGATTTTTTTACAATCTTAATGACTTTAAATTATTTTATTCTGTGAATATCAAAGTTGACCAGAGGTGCGTGAACCACTCCAGTCAACCTTCCCATTTGCAGCAAGCAGCACATCTCCCAGCAGACGCAATCAAGCAACCTTTTTCAAGCAAGTGTTAACTGCCAGAGGGAAGATGGTTCTGAATTAAGCAGATACATTTATCATGAGTATTACTTTTAATGAGACTATTTTTTAACTTTGATGTCCTTAGATGCAGCTCTTGCATTGATTTACCATGGGTTAGGGGAAAGTAACCTTGTTCATCCAAAGTTGAATGTTTTTAACTGGCCAAAACACAGAGCAACGTATCTACCAGTGAAGGATATAATGTACAGCTTGGATGCTACCTCCCAATTTGAATTGGTTTGTGGTAGAGAATAGTTAAAAATGGAAAAACAAAATATTGATGTAAAAATCAACAATAAAGTGTCATAGGGAAGGTGCCGGAGGACTGGAGGATTGCAAATGTTACACCTCTGTTCAAAAAAGGGGCAAGAGATAAACCAGGCAATTACAGATCAGTCAGCCTAACGTCAACAGTGGGGAAACTTATAGAGACAATAATCCGGGACAAAATTAATTAGGACTTGGAAGAGTATGGGGTAATAAATGAAAGTCAGCAAGGATTTGTTAAAGGAAAATCGTGTTTGATTAACTTGATTGAGTTCTTTGATGAAATAACTGAGAGGGTTGATGAGGGTAGTGCGGTTGATGTTGTGTATATGGACTTTCAAAAGGCATTTGATAAAGTATCACATAATAGACTTGTTAGCAAAATTAAAGCCCATGGGATTAAAGGGATGGTGGCAGCGTGAATGCAAAATTAGCTAGGGGACAGAGAGCAGAGTGTAGTGGTGAACGGTTGTTTTTCAGACTGGAGAGAAGTATACAGTGGTGTTCCCCAGGGGTCAGTATTAGGACCACTGCTCTTTTTATATATATTAATGACCTGGACTTCGGTGTAGAGGGTATAGTTTCAAAGTTTTCAGCTGAAAAGAAACTTGGAAATGTAGTAAACAATGTGGAGGATAGAAACAGACTTCAGGAGAATAGAGACAGACTGGTGAAATGGGCAGACACATGGCAGATGAAATTTAACGCAGAGAAGTGTGAAGCGATGCATTTTGGTAGGAAGAATGAGGAGAGGCAATATAAACTACATGGTATAATTTTAAAGGGGGTGCAGAAACAGAGACCTGGGGATGCACATACACAAATCTTTGAAGGTGGCAGGACAAATTGAGAAGGCTGTTAAAAAAGCATATGGGATCCTGGGCCTTATTAATAGAGGTATAAAGTACAAAAGCAAGGAAGTTATGCTAAACCTTTATAAAACAGTGTTTAGGCCTCAGATGGAGTATTGTGTTCAATTCTGGGCACCACACTTTAGGAACGATGTCAAGGCCTTAGAGAGGGCACAGAAAAGATTTACTAGAATGGTACCAAGGATGAGGGACATCAGTCTTGTAGCGAGACTAGAGAATATTGTTCTCCTTAGAACAGAGAAGGAGAGATTTGAAAGAGATGTTCAAGATCATGAACGTTTTTGATAGAGTAAATAAGGAGAAATTATTTCCAGTGGCAGAAGGGTCAATAACCAGAGGACACTGATTTAAGGTGATCGAAAAAAGAGCCAGTGGCGACATGAGGAAACATTTTTTTACGCAGCGAGTTGTAATGATCTGGAATGCACTGCCTGAAAGGGTGGTAGAAGCAGATTCAATAGTAACTTTCAAAAGCAAATTGGATAAATACTTGAAGGGAAAAAATTTACAGGGCTATGGGGAAACAGCAGGGGAATGGGACTAATTGGGTAGTTCTTTCAAAGAGACACGATGGGCCAAATAGCCTCCTCCTGTGCTGTACCTACTATCGTATTATGAAAAAATGAAAAACACAAATGCTGGAAATCTGAAATAAAAATGAGAAGTGCTGGAAATGCACACCGCTCGATCGGTATCTAAAAAAGACAGGTTATCTTTTTGGATGTGACCTGTCATCAGAAGTAGTGTGCGTTATATGACAAAATATTATTGAGATCGAAAAAAGTTCACTGCTGCCACCAGTTTTCCTTCGTTTCCACTGGCTGCTGGTCAAACGTAGGAGTCTCTATGAAAGTGGGCACTGAGGTGAGAGAGTGCCAGTAGCAAGCAGTGCAGCAGTAAGATTTTTAGCTTTTCCAAGCTTTCTGGATCCATCAGAAGAAGGGGAATCTAACTTTTTAGGACATTTTGGTACCTCGCCCTAATTGCAGAATGGAGGTCCCATTGGATATTGCCTTATCTTTGGCATTTGAGGGATAAGCAGGAAGCTTTTTTGATGGGATGTAACTTCATAGGAGGTTGAGAACATCCACTTACCATTAGCCTGATATCCTGTTTCATCACTCCCCACAGAATATACACGGACGTTACTGAGGAGCAATGTGTTTTGGAGGCTGAGATATAACTGGGAGGTAATACAGGAGTTATGCAATCTGCTTAAAGCCAGTCTCAATGAAGGCCATCACAGCGTTGAATTGTTTTGCCATGGGGCATTTCAGGGGGCCACAGGCAGCAATGTATCAGGGAATCCACCAAGTCGCCAATGCATCGTTCACCAGAACCAACCAATACATCACCTTTTCCATGGAACCCAGGGATCAAAATGACCAAGCACTTGGCTTTTTCCACATGGCTGGGTTCTCCAAAGTTCAGGGAGTGATTGATAGTACACACGGGCTGCTCTGCCCCTTGCTGTTAGTGGGTGCATGTTGTGCTCTCCCAACTAACCTGGTTCTTCTCTTCATTGCTATCCCCCTGACAGGAGCCTGTGAGACGGCTGTCAACTGAATGTTATTGAGAAGTTCCTAAGATTGATGTCGTTCTCGGCCTCAGTCAGTATGGAGCCCAGATGATCCTGCTTGAGGTAGCTGCCTTTCCACTTGTGCAAGGCCAGTATGACCCTGCCTACTTTCGAGCTCATGTGATATCACTTGGGCAGGGGGTTAAACTGGTGTAAATGTATTGTCATCTAGACAGACAACGTCACTCATTGCCATCTCCAACCTGCCTCTACTCCCAGCCTCTATGACAGTGGGGCCAGTGGTCAGCAATTGAGGTATGGTAGCCCATTGGTTAAGGTACTGAACTAATCAACCCAGAGGTCACGAGCTCAAATCCCACCACGGTAAGTTGTGAAATTGAATTCAATAAATCTGGTACTTTGTGGGCTGGCACCAGAATATTGAACATGAAAGCTGCCAGATTGTCGTAACTGTTTCACTAATGTTTTACAGGGAAGGGAGCCTGCCACTCCAGCCCATTCTGGCCTACACGTGACTCTAGCTCCACACTACTTGGTTGACTCTTACTGCCCTCAGGATAACTAGGGATGGACAATAAATACTGCCTTTCAAGTGTTGCCCACATTCCAAGTACAAACATAAAAAAAAAGAACAGACCCGATCACAGCAATGACATTGCAGAAACTAATACCCATCATTTGCCTCATTTTTTAGCTCATCAGCTATTCTGGCCAGTGAGGAGGTGAAATTGAGCAGCAGAGTAAAACTTTTCTTGATGTGCAGAGAAAAGAGAACTACTAAAAACACAAGAGAAACAAAAAATTGAAAGGACCCTTCTAAACTATGGCTCTAAATATAGTTTGGGTGGTGGAAGAACATATGACCAACATAGCAGTATGGTACCAGATCAGTATAGTGTCAAACTCTCAAAAGGGATCATTTCACATTAGTTTCTCTTGTTTGGCTCATGGCCTTTGTTTTTACATAATTTTTGTAGATGTTGGGCTCATTAGGAGAAAGTTGTTAGTTCTGGAGAACAGAATACTTTCCATTTCAGGTACCCAGTGTAAGCATCAAGCATTCCAAGATTAGGTATAGCATGCTTAGATTCAGAGCAAAATTCTATCTACTCTGCCCAGCATTGTGCTTCAGATCCAATCTTAGAAGAACACCCAATGTATAATTTTTTTTTCATTTCCACAGCCTCTCTGATTGAGATTGTCAAATAATGCTGAACTACAGGCATTCTGTGCTGTTGGCCCGTGACCTTTAAGAATTAGATGGAGACTGTCCAAAAAGACTTCTTATAGAACCTTTACTCCCACAGACAGTTGAGGCATCCATCGCATCAGTCTGGACTGGATTTGAACCTACGTCCCAGAGGTGAAAGGCCAGTGACCCACAAATATCCTCCCACTACTAATTTTTATGTGGAAATTGAAGGAGTGAAGAAGAACGCTGGTGTAATGCCTCCACTTCACTGCCTTCAAAATGCCAGTATCAGCGCCCGAGTCATACTCACATTTCATAATTTATGGACACTGAACAGGCCATAATGGAATCATTCGTCACATTACATTAGGGGAAATATGCCTGCCTCATTCCTTCCACATTGCCATGACTCATCCTACACCACTACTAACAAAGGGATTAAGCTCTTTGTGCAATGCTAAACAATGTTAACACTGCTCAATGTGGCACTAAAATTGAATAGAGTTTCACGTAGAATATATCAATATTTTTCATCACAGTTACTAATTGCAGGTTTATATAAATTTGTTGCTTAAGAACATTGGCAATGTACTTATTGCTAATTAGATAGTTTATTGCGATGATGCAGATTAGCTGCTGAGCAGACACTAATTCCCAATTGGAGTCCTGCACTCACAGAGCTTAATTTGATATTTCAAAAGCAACACCGGATGCAATGTCAAAGGGACCGTACATTAATCAATTCCTTAATGACCACGGTGCAAGAACCCGGAGGTTCCGTTCTGGATTAGAGTGCCTGGAGTTAATTATAGCACTTCCCTATAAACCTACACCTTAATTTGCTCTGTCTCCTATACCAGCACACAACCTTTGTGTTTATATCCTATAGCCAACACATCCCTTTCTGTTGTTTTTAGGAAGTATAGATCTGTTGTTTTTTTCTCTTGCTGACCACACAGTTATGACGTTACCAGACAGGGGAGCCAGTTACAATGTAGCAATTATTTGTTGCTATAGCTACCATGGGCTTTTGCTGCTTGCTGTCACTTAGCTGTCCATTTGGGGTAATTACTTATCTCCATCCACACAACATTTTGTGAAATGTATTTGCACCAGAGAATGTCTCAAGAGGTTTTTGTTCACGTGACTTAGGAACAACTCTGTCCATCTAAATGTTTAATTCAGGCGAGGGAAAGTCAGATTCTCCGAGATATTGATTCATTACAAACAAAGGAGCTGACATGCATTTCTTCAATAATATTTTTGTTTCAACTCCTTGAATACTGAAGACAGACCTTTACAGGTCTCAAAATACATTCTGCTCTCCTTTCATGCAGCATTGCCCATTGATAGCTGGTAAATTTTCTAAGGACAATGTCATAAAATGGAGTTAGGGAGATGTTCACAACTAAAGGCCATGGAAGTGAAAGCTGCTTTGTATGAACGGATTATTAAAATACCCTTCAGGCTTACAATATTCCCCTTTATTTCTGCAAAATATTTTGTTTGTATTCCTCTAGCATGATATGGAATAGCACTAGATCTGCATTCAACTTTTAAACCCCATCGCCAACTATCAGCAGCAACTGTTTGGTCGCCATCTTGAAAATCCTCCCAACCATGGATTTAGGTAAAAAGATTTCATATTTCTTATCAGTTGGTCACAAAGCTGCTGAAATCTTTTCGCTCTGTAATCGAAGAGTGCTTGAAAACATTTTACTCAATGAGCTCATATTTGGTTACAAAATGTACATGTCGTAAATGTTGGTACTGACAACAATGTTGATACTATATTTTGGAGCAAATTGCAGGGCTCGCAAATAATAACTATTTGCACTTTTTTTTTTGAGGGTTTTTCAGTCACAGATCTATTTGTTTCCACTAACTCTGTGACCAACAATTGTTTTACCTCAAAATGGCTGCTAAATTAAAGTGTTTTCCCTGTTTATAATAATAATCACTATATGTAAATGAAAAGTTTTTTAAAAACATTTAACTCGTGGAATAAATCAGCAGTTATGAAATATAATTTTTATATTCACTTTTCATTTTCCATCCAGCTACGTAGTTTTTTTCCGTGGGATCAAAATGGCATGCCAGATTTCCAGTAATGCTTAGATATCAATTGGATGGAACATGATCTCAATTATTACCATACTATTTAAATAGCTTCCTATAATATCGAGGGAATTAATCACTCAATAAAAAGCAAAAAAAAATCTAACATTTACAGAACAGCAGCACCATTGGTCCCTAGAGATGGCTTATGCTGCAGAAAATGCAAGAGCAAGCAGCACTCTACAGTATTTGCCAATGCAATAGGTGGGGGAGGAGCATTTGAGCCAAACTGGATAGGAAGCAGAACTTGGGCAGACATTGAGTGAGCAGGGTGGGGGCATCAGGGGGAAAAGAATAGGAAGGACAGAAAAATAATAAGTTGATATCTCCGGACATAGAATAGTGACAGAAAGCCACACTTACAAAAATACAATGTGTACTTTAGTTTGTAGTACAATGAGCATCCTGTAGGTACACCCCCTACATTTAACACACAAGAAATTTGACCAAATATGAAATTCTTTCTTAAAGAACTGTACTAAGATTAAAATGGCATTGATCCTCCCGGCTACCTAAGCCTATTCATGGATCATGAATCCTGTGGCGTGTATTAGGGACAATCAAACATTCCCAGACATCCACATGAATGGGTATAACAGTGAGATAAGCAAACTTAGTTGTGTTTGTGTTAAGAAAATTGCCAAAATATAGTACGCACAGATGCATGTAAATTCATTGTATGTAATAATGTATTTTTGGATAACATATTAGGGCAGAAATTGCTCCCGAAATAACGGAGGAGCTCAACAGCGCTCTCCGTTTTTAATGGCGAATCGAAGGAGCAAGTTCCCGAATTTGCTCGTGCACGCTAAAATGCGGAAATCGTGAACTTGCTCCTATTGGTTCGCTGATGATTTGACAGCTGTGAATTAAAGGGCCATCAGACACTACAACCATTGAAATCACTGCTCATCCACCCAGCTGGAAAGTAACTAATTACGCCACCAAAAGGGACGCTGAAAAATACCAGGTCTAAACTAAGGTTTAAAAGCGCGATAACTCTTTATGACTGCCAAACAACTAAAAATTAAATTTTTAAATTGTGGAGTCTCAAATTACTCCTCATTTTAATAGTTTTTGGTCATTAAAAAACAAAAATTTTTTAAAAATTTTTTTCCCTTCTATCTCTTTAATTATTTCTTTGGCTTTCCATTAAAAAAAATTAAATTTTTGTTTACAACGACTTTCAGAATATTAACTTTAAATGAATGAAGTCTGCTTGCCTGCTTGTGGGCGTGACTTCTCTTCCTGACAGATCCTGTGGGCGTGCCTTCTATTCTCACAGACGTTTCCATGCGAATCTGTTCAGAGGCTAGGTTGATAGCACGCAATTCTTTAAAAGTTCAAAATCACACAAGTCAATGCCACAGAGCCCGCAGTAAGTACATTCGTACGTTTATTTCACAGGAGCTGCAGCGATTGTTGCCACGCTGCTCTGTGCAAATTCTGGCCTAATAATTGTGATTTTTGCTTCTAATAAATACAAAGGTATGGGTCTTGACAGTATGTTTATATGTTGAAGCACATTATGCTGCTAATAACATTTTATGGAATGATGGATATTGGTATCCTACTCATTAAGTGTTCCACCTATAGCATTCTTAGAAGAAATTAACACATTAGTCCTTTTGATTATGTACTCTACGTATAAGTGGCTGTATGGCAAAATTATTAAAAGAATACAATCCCTCCTTGTAAGCTTAACTAGCAACATGAAACATTTTATTGTACATTTTTCAATTTTTTGACAAATAGAAATAGAAATAAGAAGTAAATGAATAATTTGGCACTTGATAATAAACAGAATTCTCTTCAAATTGCTTCATTGTTAGAAAGATAAGCATGGTGCATTACCGTTACATGCTGCAGGGGGTTTTCTGGTCTGTGAACAACAAAGGCTATGTGAGCTGTTTATCAATTCTCGGCAGACACTTGTTTAAAAAAAAGTCATATTGAACAAAACGCACAGCACTGTTTAATGATGAAAGAACCGTAAAATTTACATCGCGAATTACTTATGCATCTCTCAGATTTTTCTGACAAGGCCTCAACCTCACAAGGTAACACAGGGAAACCATCTGTCAAAGGGAATTTAACTCGTGTTAAAACAACATCAGATTACACTTCAATAAGCTATCCACCATCAGAGGTAGACTACAGGGGGATCTTTGGATGTTACATGCAGCTGTTCCAGAAAGTAAACCTACCAGAGCACATCCCACTCTTCCAAACAAACAAAAAATAAACACTTGGTACATAACACAAACTTAAGGTCCCCTGTTTGCATATATTTCTCCATAGGTATCAAAAGTGTTGTCAGTGAGAATTATTTTCTTCTTGAAACCTTTTTTCCACTTATTTATCCGTAGCCATTTCTGGAACCTTCTTTGTAGGCCATGGGAAGTTTCCCATCATTGTAGCAAACTAATAGATTCTTTATAGTTTAAAATTAAATATATTCACATTGCCATTAAGTTACATGGGCTGATTTAGGAGCAGTGCCCTCCTGTAATAAAGAACTTTTTTTTTCCTTGTGGACGACATAATTTCTTCTTCACTGAAAAAGAGTCAGCGGAAAAGCCCTGTCACTTGAAAGTGCGCTCTCAGTTTCCACGCTGTTAACCTGCAAAAACAAAATGGAGTCTGAGATGTCTTCTGATGAAGGATCACACCTGAAATACTGGTGCTACTTTTCTGAGTACGAGCTGGCAACAAGGAACCTCGTCCACCACCAAATATATTCAAACCTTGTTGGTTGCTGTTGGCAACTTTACAATATTCACTGACAGCGGGCAAGCTTCCTCACCGCCAGTCCATATTCAGAGAATTTAGGCTTTCAACAATTTTTTCTATGACCTGCTGTACATTTCTCACACTTTGTGAGGGAGGTGTGGGTTGGTGCTTGAGATGGGGACCCTCTATCGGTTCACAGCCGGCAGGGTGGTCTGCATCTCTGGCGTCTACCTGCATTTTTCTTCCGCTGCATGCCCAAGCCACGGGAGCCTATGTCGCTTTGTCAGATTTTTCATGCTTCCCTCCCCCTCGGCTATTCTGCTGCAACCATTAACACATCTTCTGTTTCTCTAATTTCTCTCATTATTGCCTCATTTTGCCTTACACCATCATTACTTCTGACATTTAATCATCTCCTTTTTTTTCCTTGATTCTGCTCCTCCTTACAAGATGTTCATCTGCAATATCTTCCAGTTCTGATGAAAGGTCATCGACCTGAAACGTTAACCCTACGTTTCTTTCTCCACAGATGCTGCATGACCTGCTGAGTGTTTCCAGCATTTTCTGTTTTTATTTCAGATTGCCAGCATCTGCAGTATTTTTTTTGTCAATCCATTTTTATCTGAGTTGATCCAATTTAGTGAGACAATGCCTGGCAATTGTTCAGGCAAGTGAGTGTTTCCAGCATTTTCTATTTTTATTTTAACAGCTGATTGAGTTGCGTTTGGGTTTCCTTTAAAATTGCATTTATATTTTTTTCCAAACAAATCCAAATTGCACTTTGAATCACAGCCCATTTGTACTGCCCTTTTGGCTTTGACTCAGCATTTTTTGTTAATTCAGATCTAGCTTCGAATGCAATTGTCTGAACTGTTGCTCATTCCAATTTATGCTGAGGCATAGTCTGGCCTGAGTGGGTGGATTAAGTGGGGTTATGTTCCATGTTTAGTGATGCAGAACTTTGCATCTTATTTTTATAATTGCACCTTTATATTTGTATGTGTGTTTGTTTAAACAAATGTTGTATACATGGGTGCATCAAAAGCTGTTTAACTATATAGTGTGCATACAAAAATTCTTTGGGGGAAGAAAGGAGTTCGGTATAATTAAAGCAGTGAGAGCAGATGACATGTGATATGTGTAGAATGTGATAGCTGTTAAAAGGTGTCAGTTTGGCTCAGCTGGCCATGAAGAGCATATATAAATGCATATTGTTTCTAATAGGTTGTGAGTCCACCAGCAGTTGACACTAGTATGTGTACAAATCAGCAATGGCATAAGACCCACCCTGATGCAGATCTGGGTTATGGCAACACCATTTCAAAACTCCCAATGTAGCCAATGTTAAATAGAGGTCAAATTTAGACCAATCATAAATGATAATTTCAAGGATTTAGATCCAATATTATTATTTTTTGATCAGTGAAGTGTCTGACACACATTGAAACCCATCACCATCTTCAAAAGTATCTAATTCAAGCAACTGATAAATCTACAACCCACCTGTAGGGTTTCTGTTTGTCCAATATAGAGTACACACTCTCTCCGTAGGAACCCAGCTCAATTACCTAATTCCAGAGAGCTCTGGTGAGGTGTACACTGGAGGGCTTTTGGAGTTTAACCAGCTAAAATCATAAGAGAGCAAGGCAATAGTAAGCTTCTCAATACTTATCCAGCTAGAACTACCCTGCCTATTAGGATATTGGTCTGCAGGGTTATCTGGAGCTGAAAGGGAAGAATCCCAGTGACAGATCTACCCCTCAAGCTTTCATTAGCGAGCCAGGCTGGCTGGTCAGATATCAATACTGCCCTGGAGTACTGTGGACCTACTTGGCTTAGGTATTGGATTACTGAGTAAACAACAAAGGGGTTACTTAGTTCCAAATTTCCATCATCAGATTTGTCATCTTGGAGCTATCTCAACCCCAAAGACCCCCCTGCTCAAGAAGGACAATCATTATGAAACTGATAGCCATGAATTTGAGTTCTTTCTAGATGTACAACAGGTACTAGAAGCTTCTCATGAGTGACATGGCGAGAAGCACAACTCACTATAAAACGTGTGACTGCATTACCACTATCCTCTTGACCACAGCATGGACATACAACATACTCCATGGGTTGGGATTCTGCTCGGAGAGACACTAAGCTCTGAACATATGAGCGTATGTTTTCATATTTGGCTACCAGGTAATACCTTTAGCACCGTTTATCCATAAACTCAGAGTTTCTCACATCACAGGCTTCAGCCTTTAGCATGGTGGAAGGACCTACACAGGACAACTTGTATTATGCCAGTGTTCGATAGCATGCAAATGATTAATTATAGAGAGCTAAAGCCCGCAGGCAAGGTTATTCACTTTGCTACAGTATTCACTTTTCTTTCCATTTAATATTGTTAATGCAATTCAGGACCTTCTTATTCTTTTAATTATTTTATGTTTTTTTCCACCGTTGAGGATGTTTCACTGAATATATGAGATTTTTCTATAGAGATCTAATTTGCCCCAAACGTCTTAAAAGAACAGGTGGCAACTGAGGGGGAAACTAAATAAGTAGGCATGAAGCTCCGTAATCCAAAGACTAAGATGTCAAGCATCAGCTTTAGCTCAGTGGGAGCACTTTTGCTTCTGAGAGAAAAGATTGTGGGTTCAAGCCTCACTCCAGAGCCTTTTGCACGTAATCCAGGCTGACATTTCAGTGCAGTACAATGGAAGTGCTGTACTGTTGGAGGTGCCGTCTTTTGGGTGAAATGTTAAACTGAGGCCCCATCTGCCCTCTCAAGTGGATGTAAAAGATCCCATGGCACCATTTGAAGAAGAGCAGGGAAGTTCTCCCTGGTGTCCTAGCCAATATTTATCCCTCAACCAACATCACTAAAACAGGTTATCTGTTCATCATCTCATTGCTGTTTGTGGGATCTTGCTGTGTACAAATTGGCTGTTGCGTTTCCTACATTACAACAGTGAAAATAGACTTCAAAACTGCTTCATTGGATGTAAAGCGCTTTGGGATGTCCTGAGGTCGTGAAAGGTGCTCCATAAGTGAAAGATCTTTCTTCTTTCTTAAGAAAGACCTGTGAAAAATGCATAGTAATTAAAAGGAGGGAAGATATATGGAATTATAGGAAAAGTTTGATGTCATTACTGTATTATAGTTCCATCTTTAACATACCAACCAGCAACCGCTTAATAGAACAGTGAGACAACATCATATACAGTAACAAGTAGCAATTTGATGGCTGCTAAATGGAACTAGAAAGTTTTTTGCCCAAACCAGAACATGGTTGTCATTTGAAAACAGCAAATTTGGTAGTTCAACAGTCTGGAATTAAAAATAATTGAATTCCTTTGCATTAAGTAACCAGAATAAACTGATAAAACCAACCTCATTTTGCAGAACATCACCACCTCAAGACTGTGATGGACCACAATTGCTAGTCTTCATGGCCCTGTTCTCTCAGCTGAAGGCAGTTTGAGTGAGACAGCAGTATGAGCCTAAAGGGTTTAAAAAAAATACTTTTAAAACAGAAATGCACACTGGCTATCAAAAATGAAGGAATGATGAATGAAAAACACAATGTAAAATAATCTAGAGAAAAACATGTCATCTTTTATCCAGCCCCTTGGAGGATGACATTCAACAATGGCTGCACACTGATGATTGTTCACTGGCTATAATGGGTCTCTGATCAAGCAGACAGGCAGAAGATCAGTGACTTGCATTTTAAACAGTGACTCACAATTGTTTTCATAAATACTTTCAATTCTTCTATGTAAAAATACGACAATTTTTTTTAAATGTTAGGAACCAAGAATAAGAAGGGTGCATCAACAACAATAACTTGCATTTATATAGCGCCTTTAACGCAGTAAAACGTCCCAAGGTGCTTCATAGGAGCGTTATCAGGCAAAGATTTGACACGAGCCACATAAGGAGATAGTAGGACAGGTGACCTAAGTGTTAGGATATCGGATCAGGCCCACCATATAAAATGGGTTTGAAGCCCCTGCTGTAGATTATTTAGAAACCAACCCTACTTGATATTACAGTGTTCTAGTTCCACCCCCACCTGCCCCAAAAAGCAACTTTTACAGATTCAAGCCATGCTTCTCGGAACTGTGATTCAGTCATTTTCCTTCCTGTATCTTGGTGATATCACAGTGCCAGTAAACACTAACTGGTTCCTGATGGCTGTCCTCCTGACTTCCTGGCTTTGGTTTTCACCACATTCCCTCCTCCCCAACAAGTGAATGTTGTACTTTTTCGTGCTTTGAAGATTTTCTATTAATGGTCATACTTTACTGCAAGCTGCCCATTAATCCTGTCCCATTTAAGTAGAAAAAAGCTACTTAACAATTATGTTGGGTTTCTATAAGCGAAAAACACTGGAAACAGAAGGTCGGTCAGCGATTTTGAAGAGAACACGTGAGTTAGCGTTTCAGGTGTAGACCAATGGGGTTTCTATGTCTGTTTGGAGCAGAACCCTAATCAGTATGGCATTTTTAGACCTTTCTATTCATTATTTTTTTAATTGATGTTTGATTTTGTGGATCTTTCCAGGCCATACACCAACTGCAAGATAGGGAAGAGAGGTGGAGGAGGAAATCTATTGCCAGGCCTTTGCCAATGTTCTTATGAACTGGCTCTAAGGAGTTGTATGGAAATGATTCTCCCTCAAATTAACCCCTCCCCCAGTGGAGGAGCAAATAGCCTCTGCTCAGCTGCCAGGCTGAGATAAGGAATTATTCCATATCACACCAAACTCCACAGCTGGCGAGCTATACATTGCTGTTCTAGCATTCTCTAACACTGCAGTACTCTCAGAAACACATTCAGCAACAGTGCTTCAACAATAAAGGCAGAGGCAGCATTTATCAATAATCCAATGCTGGAAAATGACCTAGGGCTAAATCCTTATTACATATTGTATCGAAGAATAAGTGATGAGGGGCACAGACCCACATATTTTGGATGTGCTTTGACACATTTCTGTTATTTTGTTAGATTTGTAAAAGGCAAGTCATGTTTGACAAACTTACTTGAGTTCTTTGAGGAAATAACAGAATGTATTTGTAAAGGAAATGTTGCGAATTTTGTGCATATGGCTTTTTAAAAGGCACTTAATAAGGTGCCACATAGGAGGCTTGTTAATAAAATCAAGAAACATGGTAATAAAAGAAGTGTGGCAGCATGGATAGGAAGTTAGCTAATGGATGTATTTCAGACAGGAGAGGTATAAATAGTAGTAAACCCACTAGGGTCAGTGTGAGACCATTGCTCTTCTCAATATATCTAGACTTGGGTATAGGGGGCACAATATAAAAATTTGTCGATGATACAAAAAATAGGGGGTGCAGTTAACTGACTGATTGTGCAGAGATTTAAGAGAAAATTTAATGCGGAGAAATGTGAAGTAATACGTTTTGGAAGGAAGAATTAGAAGAGAACAGTTACACTATCGTGCCTGTTTTGATTTATATTAAAGCACATCCTCATAACAAAACGAGCATGCTACAGCATACATTATTACCCACGTAGGGTAAATATGGGAAAAACACTTTTCACAGCAGACTGTTCCAGAGACTGAACCTTCCCGTCAATGTGGCAGTGCACCCACTGAGATGTGAAGAATACATTTAATTTACAATCATTACTACACATTATTCAATGCACACAAACATAAGAATCTTCCTTTGCAGAACTTCTCTTCTTAATCAAATCCATTTCAAAAACCCTCTTAGTTGCCAGTCTGTTTTTCAAGTCATCATGTGTGGTCACTTGGGACTTAACCTGTTCAGGAACTAAAGAAAACTGAGTTTGTGTACATATATGCCCATCACATTTAACCAGAATACTGCATATCAGCATGTGACATTTTACCATTATCTATATGAAAAATAATTACAGATGATCAGATTGCAGATATTGCTGGACCCTATTAATGCTCAGCCCCTGGTTCTCCACCTCCACCATTCATTGGTTATTGTTCTTAGAGCTATAGAAATGCGTCATTTAGCCCATCAAGTCTGATTGGTGTTTATCTCCACAAGTCACCCTCTCCAAACCCACTCTCTTGAATCTTTTTCAAGTTGCCTCTGACATGGTGACTGGAACACAATGTAATACTGTCATGTTATTCCAGGTAAACTAACAATAAAATATCTCCAAACTTCCTTGGATCTGTACCGTGATCTACCTACCCTCTGTGAAATCTAAGAATTTAAATTTAATTTTTAAAATGTCACAGTGCACTTTATTCCATTGCATTCCTCCCTCGTGGTTGTTTCCGAGGACCTTGCACTGCCTTTATCTGCCGTTGCTTCAGCTGTGAAAAAGAAAATTGAATAACTTAAAGGTCTATTAATGGTTTGCATGTGATTTTATCAGGCTTATAAAAATTGCACAATCACATAATTAATGCCATGATGGAATCATTAATAATGTCTGCTAGTGGAAAAATGTCTAAATTTTAAAAATAAGATAAACGGCATTAGAATAGTTTTTTTGCTGCGGCAGATATAGCATTTGCCACATTGTGAATCTTCTTGAAAGCAAGCAGAGTGACTCTGAAAAACCATTTTTATATCCAGCCCCTCCACCCCACTAACTGGAATTTAAATTAATATTGGTATTATGCTGGGAACAGAGGGTGCCTGAGGACAAATAGCAATGTGGCTTGTAAAAAAAATCAAGTTAGTAAATTAAAAAAAAACATGCAGCTGAAACTATCCCTTGCAAGTCAGTTTAAAATAGCCAGAAACATGTTTTTCAAAACCTTAGCTTTCTCTTGAATGGTTCTGGTCCCCAAACCAACCCTTATTAATAAACAGCAAAATGCTACAAATGCTAAAAATAATAGTAAATGTTGGATTTAAGAACAGGTCATTTTCAGAGAAAAGATAGGTTGATATTTTAGACAGGGCCCTTCTTCAGAACCCATATTAGCTGATCACCATAGCAACAAAGCTATTTAATGTGGGGGGCGGGGGGGGGAAGAGGGAGAAATAAGCTGAGACTTATTTCATATCTGTCCAGTAACATCCATTACTTTTCCCTGGGTGAACTCCAATTCAGTTTTTAAGAGATATATACTGAAAAAAATCATAAATAACATAGGAACATGAGTAGGCCATTTAGCCCCTCGAGCCTGGTCTGCCATTCAATGAGATCATGGCTGATCTGTGACCTAACTCCATATACCCACCTTAGCCTCATATCCCTTAATACCTTTGGTTGCCAAAAATCTATCAATCTCAGATTTAAAATTAACAATTGAGCTAGCATCAACTGCCATTTACAGAAGAGAGTTCCAAACTTCTACCCTTTGTATGTAGAAGTGTTTCCTAACTTCACGACTGAAAGTCCTGACTCTAATTTTTAGGCTATGCCCCCTAATCCTAAACTCCCCAACCAGTGGAAATAGTTTCTCTCCATATACCCTATCAGTTCCCCTTGATATCTTGAAAACTTCGATCAAATCACCCTTAGTCTTCTAAATTCTAGGGAATACAACCCTAGTTTGTGTAATCTCTCCTCATAATTTAACCCTTGGAGTCCAGGTATCATTCTAGTAAATCTACATTGCACTCCCTCCAAGGCAAATATATCCTTCCTAAGGTGCGGTGCCCAGAACTGAACACAGTATTCCAGGTATGGTCTACCCAGGGCTTTGTATAGCTGTAGCATAACTTCTACCCCCTTGTATATTGATAGATTAGGTGAATGGGCAAAATTGTGGCAAATGGAATTCAATGTAGACAAATGTGAGGTCATCCACTTTGGATCAAAAAAGGATAGAACAGGGTACTTTCTAAATGGTAAAAAGTTAAAAACAGTGGATGTCCAAAGGGACTTAAGGATTCAGGTACATAGATGATTGAAGTGTCATGAACAGGTGCAGAAAATAATCAAGAAGGCAAATGGAATGTTGGCCTTTATAACTAGAGGACTAGAGTACAAGGGGGCAGAAGTTATGCTGCAGCTATACAAAACCCTGGTTAGACCGCACCTGGAGTACTGTGAGCAGTTCTGGGCACTGCACCTTCGGAAGGACCTTGGAGGGAGTGCAGCGTAGGTTTACTAGAATGATACCCGGACTTCAAGGGTTAAGTTACGAGGAGAGATTACACAAATTGGGGTTGTATTCTCTGGAGTTTCGAAGGTTAAGGGGTGATCTGATTGAAGTTTATAAGATATTAAGGGGAACAGATAAGGTGGATAGAGAGAAACTATTTCCGCTGGTTGGGGATTTTAGGAGTAGGGAGCACAGTCTAAAAATTAGAGCCAGACCTTTCAGGAGCGAGATTAGAAAACACTTCTACACACAAAGGGTTGTAGAAGTTTGGAACTCTCTTTCGCAAATGGCAATTGATACTAGCTCAATTGCTAAATTTAAATCTGAGATAGATAGCTTTTTGGCAATCAAAGGTATTAAGGGATATGGGCCAAAGGCAGGTATATGGAGTTAGATCATAGATCAGCCATGATCTTATCAAATGGCGGAGCAGGCACGAGGGGCTGAATGGCCTACTCCTGTTCCTATGTTCCTATGATATAAAGGCCAGCAATCCATTAGATATTGAGCTTTGTAGATAGTGGAGAGGCTTTGAAGGGTCAGGAGATGAGCTGCTCATTGCAGAGTTCCAACCACTGCCCTGTTTTTGTAGCCACAGTGTTGACATGACTGATTCAATTAAGCTTCTGGTCAACGATGAATTGGCATTAGTGATGCCATTGAAGGTCAAGGGGAGATGGTCATTAACTGGCACTTATGTGCCAATGAAATAGAGTCACTGAACACCTTGAAAGTTTTCAGCTGATCAAAGAGAGCCAGCATGGATTTCTAAAGAGTAGGTCAAGCCTGACAATCCAGATTGAATTTTTTTGAAGCGTTGACTAAATAGTGGACAGGGGAATGTCTATGGATATAAAGGCCAGCAATCCATTAGCCTTTTTGATTATTTTCTGTACCTGTCCATGACATTTTAATGATCTATGTACATGGACCCCTAAGTCTCTTTGGACCTCCGCTGTTTCGAGCTTTTTACCATTTGGAAAGTACTCTGATCTATCCTTTTTAGGTCCAAAGTGGATGACCTCACACTTGCCTACATTGAAATCCATATGCCACAGTTTTGCCCATTCACTTAATCTATTAATATCTCTCTGTAATTTTATGCTTCCATCCACACTGCTTACAATGCTACTTATCTTTGTGTCATTGGCAAACTTGGATATGTGGCCCTCTATCCCGTCATTTAAGTCGTTAGTAAATACAGTGAATAGTTGAGGACCCAACATAGATCCCTATGGGACACCACTAGTCACATCCTGCCAATTTGAGTACCTACCCATTATCCCTTCTCTCTGTCTCCTGCCACTCAGCCAATTTCCTAACCAGGTCAATAATTTGCACTCAATTTCATGAGCTTCAACTTTAGCTAAGAGTCGCTTACAAGGGACTTTATCGAATGCCTTCTGGAAGTATATATAAACAACATCCATAGACATTCCCCTGTCCACTATTTAGTCAACGCTTCAAAAAAATTCAATCTGGATTGTCAGGCTTGACCTACTCTTTAGAAATCCATGCTGGCTCTCTTTGATCAGCTGAAAACTTTCAAGGTGTTCAGTGACTCTATTTCATTGGCACATAAGTGCCAGTTAATGACCATCTCCCCTTGACCTTCAATGGCATCACTAATGCCAAGTCATCGTTGACCAGAAGCTTAATTGAATCAGTCATGTCAACACTGTGGCTACAAAAACAGGGCAGTGGTTGGAACTCTGCAATGAGCAGCTCATCTCCTGACCCTTCAAAGCCTCTCCACTATCTACAAAGCTCAAGTCAGGAGTGTGATGGAACATTCACTACTGGCCTGGTTGGGTGCAGCCGCACCAACACTCAAGAAGCGTGAAACAATTGAGTTACATCAAAACTACAGCACAGAAAAGGCCATTTGGCCCAACTGGTCTATGCCAGTGTATATGCTCCACAGGAGCTTCCTCCCTCCCTCCTTCACCTAACCCTATCAGGATACCCTTCTATTCCTTTCTCCATCATGTACTTATCTAGCTTCCCCTTAAATGCATCTATGCTATTTGCCTCAACTGCTGCTTGTGGTAGCGTATTCCACATTCTTTCCAACCTTAGGGTAAAGAAGTTTCTCCTGAATTCCCTATTGGATTTATTAACGACTATTTTATATTTATAACCTCTAGTTTTGGGCTCCCCCATAAGTGGAAACATTTTCTCTATGTCTACTCTGTCAAACCCTATCATTATCTTAAAGACCTCTATCAGGTCACCACTCGGACTTCTCTTTTCTGGAGAAAAGAGTCACAGGCTGTTCAGCTGTTCCTGATAAACATACCCTCTCAGTTCTGGTATTGTCCTTGGTATCTTTTTTGCACCTTCTCCATTGCCTCTACGTCCTTTCTATAGTATGGAGACCAGAACTGGTCTAACCACAGTTCTGTACAAATTTAACATAACTTCTTTGCTTATCATTTCTATCCCTCTAGAAATGAACCCTAGTGCTTGATTTGCCTTTTTTATGGACTTATTAACCTGCATCACCACTTTTAGTGATTTGTGTATCTGTACCCCTAGATCCCTTTGTTCCTCTATCCCGTTTAGACTCTTATTATCCAAGCAGTATGAGGCCTCCTTATTCTTCCTACCAAAATGCACCACCTCACACTTATCTATATTGAAATTCATTTGCCATTTACATGCCCATTCTGCAAGTTTATTAACGTCCTCTTGCATTTTGACACATTCTTCCTTTGTATTAACTACACCCCCCAATTTGGTGTTGTCCGCAAATTTTGAAATTGTACTTCCGATTTCCAAGTCCAAATTGTTTATGTAAATGGTGAACAACAGTGGTCCCAGCACCAATCCTTGTGGAACACCACTTCCCATCTTTTGCCAGTGTCTACCTTTAACCTATATTCTCTGTTTTCTGTTTTGTAATGTCAGGAATCTTACAACACCAGGTTATAGTCCAACTGTTTTGTTTGAAAATCACAAGCTTTCGGAGACTTTCTCCTTCGTCAGGTGAGCGAGTGTGGGAAGGAGAAAGCCTCCGAAAGCTTGTGATTTTCAAATAAAACAGTTGGACTATAACCTGGTGTTGTAAGATTCCTTACATTTGTCAACCCCAGTCCATCACCGGCATCTCCACATTCTGTTTTGTAGCCAGCTTGCTATCTATTCTGCTACTTGTCATATAAGAACATAAAAACATAGTTCTGGTATCACCCGAGTAAATCTTTTTTGCACCTTTTCCAGTGCCTTGATATCCTTTTTATAACATGGAGACCAGAACTGTTCACAGTACTCCAAGTGTGGTCTAATCAAGGTTCTATACAAGTTTAACATAACTTCTCTGCTTTTCAATTCTATCCCTCTAGAAATGAACCCTAGTGCTTGGTTTGCTCTTTTGATGGCCTTGTTAACCTGCATTTTCTATGTTAGTGATTTGTGTATCTGTACCCTGAGATCTCTCTGCTTTCTAACCCATTTAAGCTCTTAATATCCAAACAGTATGCGGCCCCTTTATTCTTCCTACCGAAATGTAATAACTCACACTTATCTATATTGAAATTCATTTGCCAATTACACGCCCATTCTGCAAGTTTATTAATGTCTTCCTGTATTTTGTCACAGTCCTCTCGGTATTTACTATACCTCCTAATTTGTTGTCGTCTGCAAATTTTGAAATTGTACTTCCGATTCCCGAGTCCAAATCGTTTATGTGGTCCCAGCACCGATCCCTCTGGAGCACCACTTCCTATCTTTTGCCAGTCTGAGTAGCTACCCTTAACACCTACTCTGTTTTCTGTTTTGTAGCCAACTTGCTATCCATTCTGCCACCTCCCCTGACTCCACATGCTCTGACCTTAGCCATGAGACTACAATGTGGTACCTTATCAAAGGTCTTTTGAAAATTCAAATACATTACATCTACTACATTACCCTTGTCTACTCTTTTTGTTACTTCTTCAAAGAATTCAATAAGGTTGGTCAAGCATGACTTTCCGTTCTGAAATCCGTGCTGACTATTCTTTGTTATATCTTCATTCTCTAGATGTTTTTCTATTACATCTTTGAGTAAATTTTCCAATATCTTTCCTACCACCGATGTTAAGCTAACTGGTCTATAGTTCCCTGGTCTTGTTCTATCTCACTTTTTAAATATAAGAATAACATTAGCTGTCCGACAGTCCTCTGGCACTATACCCTTTTCTAGTGAATGATTATATATAAAGTAATAGTGCCTCTGCTATCTCCTCCTTAACTTTTAATATTTATTTTAATATTCACGGATACAATCCATCCTGACCAGGGGTCTTACCCTCCCTTAGTTTGATTAGTTTATCAATTATCTCCCCCCTTTCTATTTTAAATGTTTTAATATCTTTTTTGACCTCTTCTTCTAAGTTCTGCTCACCTTGTTAGTCTCCCTGGTAAATACGGAGGCGTAGTAACTATTCAATATTTCTGCCATTTCACTGTCATTACCTGTGAGTTTATCGTGTGTATCCCTTAGTGGCCCTTTCTCTATTCTGATTTTTCTTTTGTTATTCATGTTTCTGCAGAATACTTCACTATTTCTTTTTATATTCCTGGATCATTTAATCTTGTAGTTCCTCTTTGATTTTCTAATTGTTTATTGACCTCTTTCCTAACCTCTTCATATTTCCTTTTGTTATCCTCTCCTTTATTGTCCATGTACTTAATGTATGCTTTTCTTTGTTTCAATTTTATCCTGATCTCTTTATTCATTGATGGTGTTTCATTATTGGCTAGTTTATTCTTGTTTTTTTAGAGGAATATATTTCTCCTGAACTCTATTGATCACCGTTTTGAATATTATCCACTGCTATTCTATTTCTTTGTCTATCAAAATTGTTTTCCAGTTTACCTGCCTTAGTTCCATTCTCATCCCCTCAAAAATAGTTTTTTTCCAATCTATCACTTTGGTCTTTGTCTTACTTATTTCTTTCTCAATCATTATTTTAAACCTTATTATGTTATGATCGCTATTGCCTAGACGTTCTCCCAGGCTTACTTCTCTTATCTGCACTAGTTCATTTCCCATTACTAGATCCAGCAGTGATTCCTCGCTCGTTGGGCTTCTCACATACTGGATAAGAAAGGAATCATGTACACACTGTAAAATCTCCATTCCTTTTCTCCTTTCTCTACCTCTTCTTGCCAGTTTATTCGGGAGTAGTTGAAATCTCTCATGATTATTATTCATCATGAGTTTTTTACTCATTTCATAGATTTGTCTACATAGCACTTCCTCCACTTCCCTTCCACTATTAGGCGGTCTTTAGAATATACCTATTAACATGATCGATCCCTTCTTATCCTTTGTCTCAGTCTATATGAATCCATTTGGAAGACGACGAGCTTAAATACTCGTTCCAAATTAATTTTTCTCAAGAATTGCAGCAGACAACCCTGGAAGCCATGATTTCTGTAACCAGCAAAGTTTTCAAATATCAGTCTCTAGCAAGCTTCCATTCTACTTTGTTGTGAGCTCTGTGATCTTTCCCTCCCTTCAGCAATCTCATCAGCCATGAAGAGATCTCTCAAAAAGCCTGTGTAAATGGGAAAGGATGGGGGGAACAAAACAAGACCACATGCTGAGATGATAGCAATGGAAACAGCTGCAAAACTACAGCTGAATGTTCTGAAAAGCAGTACAATGAGATAAAGCTACATCCAGCAAGGTGTGGAAAGGAAATTATGATTTGGGGATATGACATCAATAAAGCAACTACATAATAAAATAACTAATATGATATAATTTAATTTAGTATGACTTAAAACATTTAGCAACTATTGAAATGTGGAATAAAGGCATTGTTTTGAAAGTTTAGTTCTTCTTTCAATGGTTCATATAATAGTTTGTCATTTAACATAGTAAGTCCAAGCATAATATATTTAATGTCATTAATTATTTAAGTGAATTACTAAGAAAAGGTATTGCTCAACTATTTTCTATAGTGCTTAAAGAAAGATAGAAAGAACTTGCACTTTCAGGACTTGACCCCACAACTTTCTGACTCAGGCGAGAATGCTAACTACTGAGCCACGGCTGACACTTATTACGTACATAAGAAAGTATGGAACCAGAAATGATTCTGCAATCCATCTGGCTAGCCCCAAAAATTAATACTTCTCAATCACCCAGTCCCTCCAATATCTACCCAACCCTTCTTTAAATCTTTCCACACTACCTGCCTCCCTGGGCAGTCCATTCCACTCATTCACCACTCTTACTGTTATGTAGTTAAATATAAACTGTCTGTGCTCTTTCGCTCTTCTAAGCTTGAGCCTGTATGCTCTGGTTCCAGAATTTGTGACAAGCTTGACACCATCCAGGACAAAGCAGCCTGCTTGATTGGCACCTCATCCACCACCTTAAACATTCACTCCCTCCACCACAGGCGCCATGTGGCTACAGTGTGTACCATCTACAAGCTGCTCTGTAGCAACTCGCCAAGGCTTCTTCGACAGCACCTCCCAAATCCATGACCTCCACCATCTAGAAGGACAAGGGCAGCAGGCGCATGGGAACACCACCACCTGCACGTTCCCCTCCAAGTCACACACCATCCCAACTTGGAAATACATCACTATTCCTTCATCGTCACTGGGTCAAAATCCTGGAACTCCCTACCTAACAGCACTGTGGGAGTACCTTCAGCAAACGGACTGCAGCGGTTCAAGAAGACAGCTCACCACTACCTTCTCAAGGGCAATTAGGGATGGGCACTAAATTATGGCCTTGCCAGTGACGCCCATATCCCATGAATAAATAAAAAAAATCTCAAAGGTATTACTGGAGTTCAATTTATCTGTTTCCTTAAGGATCTTGAATACTTGAATAATATCAGCCCTGAGTCTTCTCCTCTTCATAGTAAACAATTGCAGGCTCGTCAATCTCTCCCATAGATCAGATGCCATAAGCTAGGTATCAATTTGGTTGCCATTTTCCGCACTGTTTCCAAAGCCAGGATATGAAACAGAATTGTGCATAGCACTCCAGGTGTAGCTGTATCAGTGTCTGATGGGATTTGTGCTCTATCCTTCTGGCTATATATCCTAAAATCTTGTTAGCTTTCCTTACTGCCACTGCACAGTTCAGCTATCCACCAATACCCCATGGTGTTGCGTCATGTAGCTGATGGAAGGAATTCCTTATTCCCATGCTGCCAGCGGGAAGGGGGAACAGTCCGGGTGGAAATAAAAATAACCTAAAAAAGAGAAAGAGAATATAAAAGCAATGGTCAGGGTACAAAAAGAGATAAAGAGAGAAGAAAGAAAGAACTTGCCTTTATATAGCACCTTTCACAACCTTAGGATGTCCCAAAGCACTTTACAGCCAATGAGACACTGTTAATGAAGGAAACGCAGCAGCCAATTTGCACACAGCAAGGTCCCACAAACAGCAATGAGATAATGACCAGGTAATCTGTTATTATTTTTTCAGTGATGTTGGTTTAGAGATAAATATTGGCCAGGACACCAGGGAGAATGCCCCTGCTCTTCTTAGAAATAGTCCCATGGGATAATACTTTGGGAACAGAAAATGTTGTACAAAGTAATAATAAAATATCTGTTAACAATAAAGCAGAAGTAGTAAAAAATAAAAATATATTAAATTGTCTGTATGGAAATCTACAGAGCATCAACAACCAAAAGTCTGAGAAACATACCATCTGCTGGTTGGGGACAGTTAAAAAATAAAATAAGAGTAATGTACACAAATAAGAAATAAAACGAGCTTGGCATGATTGGAGCTAAATATTCCAGCCTATAGGATCTTTAGAAAGGACAGGAAAATTAGGAAGGGAGATGTAGCAAAATTGATAAAAGGCACAATTATAGCGGTGGAAAGAAATTCCTGGATTCCTGATGTCAGTTATCAGTAAGGGGTGTGAAAGGGCTTAGGCCTGGCATCGCTGGGTTGGGGTGGGGGCATCACTGATTTGTAACTTTCAAAGAGATCTCTGCAAACATTACATTTGGTGTTTTGCGATTGGTTCCTGTAGGTGTATCTCCACATCTGTCTCTCTGACTGTTTGTTCTTCCCTTTCTATTTATGTCTCTATCTGTGTATTACAGATGGCAGTAATAAGAATATTTACATTTTGTAACTATTAGCAAAAGACTCTCTGTTTGCTTTCAATTCAATTCATTTATCATCAACCCAAAACATTAACTTTGCTCTCTCCACTGATGCTGCCTGATCTAGTGTGTTTCCAGCATTTTCTGTTTTTATTTCAATACATTTGTGTTTCTTTTTTAAAAGAACTCAAATTAGGATGAGAAAAGATTCTCTCATTCAAGCTCTCTTTTGGCTTAATTGCCTTTCTGAGTTAGCACAGTATTTATAATTTGAACAACAATAAAACCTGCAACAGCTGTATAATCAGTATAGTCTGTCATTTTTTCTATCTCTCTCTCTCTCACACACACAGGTACATGCATGTGCTCACAAACACAGCCACTCTGTTTTAAAACACACTGGATATAAATTTTTGAAACTTATTCTCTATCTTTTCTTAAAAAAAATTTGAAAAACAATCAATAGATTTTGTTAGAGACTAAGAGAACTCCTGTTGCAGGAGTATCATCAGCACAAGGACTGCAGCGGTTCAAAAAGGCAGCCCACCATTACCTTCTCAGGACAACCTGGAATGGCCGATAAATGTGGCCTCCCTAGCGTCACCCACATTCCAAGAACAAATTTAAAAATTACTAATCACCAGAGTTTATAAACAGAGGAATAAGCATTCATTCTTTTTTCAGCATGTGAGCATTCAAAATGCCTAAATAAAGTACAGAATGATACAAAACAGGTAATAAAGATGAGAAAGAACGACTGGAAAGAAAAAACAATTGGTTAATGACAGTATGGTAAAAAAATAACTATGACACCAAATTGGGGGCTACAGTTAATACAAAGAAAGAATCTGTCAAAATGCAAGAGCTCATTAATAAACTTGCAGAATGGTGTGTAATTGCCAAATGAGTTTCAACATGGATAAGTGTGAGGTGGTGCATTTTGGTAGGAAAAATAAGGAGGCCACAAACTGCTTGGATAATAAGATGTGGAGATGCCGGTGATGGACTGGGGTTGACAATTGTAAACAATTTTACAACACCAGGTTATAGTCCAACAATTTTATTGAAATTAACAAGCTTTCGGAGGCTTCCTCCTTCCTCAGGTGAATGTTGTGGAAATGAAATCCTCGAACAGTAGCTGGTGATTACAGATAGTCTTTCCAACTGCCCGTTGCCAAGGCAATCACAGTGTGCAGACAGAGAGGTGTTACCTACAAGGCCACCGAATATACAAACACCGGAAGGAAGAGAAAGACACCAAATGACCCGTTATATTAAAAACAGATAACATTTGTTCGCTGGTGGGGTTACGTGTAGCGTGACATGAACCCAAGATCCCGGTTGAGGCCGTCCTCATGGGTGCGGAACTTGGCTATCAATTTCTGCTCGACGATTTTGCGTTGTCGTGTGTCTCGAAGGCCGCCTTGGAGAACGCTTACCCGAAGATCGGTGGCTGAATGTCCTTCACTGCTGAAGTGTTCCCCGACTGGGAGGGAACCCTCCTGTCTGGCGATTGTTGCACGGTGTCCATTCATCCGCTGTCGCAGCGTCTGCATGGTCTCGCCAATGTACCATGCACTGGGGCATCCTATCCTGCAACGTATGAGGTAGACAACGTTGGCCGAGTCACAGGAGTATGAACCATGCACCTGGTGGGTGGTGTCCTCTCGTGTGATGGTGGTATCTGTGTCGATGATCTGGCATGTCTTGCAGAGGTTAACGTGGCAGGGTTGTGTGGTGTTGTGGACGCTGTTCACCTGAAAGCAGTGTAATTTGCTGTGAACGATGGTCTGTTTGAGGTTGGGTGGCTGTTTAAAGGCGAGTAGTGGAGGTGTGGGGATGGCCATAGCGAGATGTTTGTCGTCATTGATAACATGTTGAAGGCTGCGGAGAACATGGCGTAGTTTCTCCGCTCCGGGGAAGTACTGGATGACGAAGGGTACTCTGTTTGTTGCGTCCCGTGTTAGTCTTCTCAGGAGGTCTATGCGATTTTTCGCTGTGGCCCGTCGGAACTGTCGATCAATGAGTCGAGCGTCATATCCCGTTCTTACGAGGGCGTCTTTCAGCGTCTGTAGGTGTCCATCGCGTTCCTCCTCGTCTGAGCAGACCCTGTGTATTCGCAGGGCCTGTCCATAGGGGATGGCCTCTTTGACGTGGTTAGGGTGGAAGCTGGACAAAGGAGGAGCCATCGTCATACAGAACAGAACGGACTATTGCAAAGAAGCATACCGACAACTGGACAACCAGGAACACTACAGACGGTTACCCGCAGATCCGACCAAAGAACACACCCATCAGCTCAACAAACTGATCAAGACCTTCGATTCAGACCTTCAAAGCATCCTACGCACTCTCATCCCAAAGATGCCTCCCAAAGATACACAAAGCCAACACACCCGGACGTCCTATCGTATCAGGCAACGGAACCCTGTGTGAGAACCTCTCTGGATACATCGAGGGCATCCTGAAACCCATCGTACAGGGAACCCCCAGCTTCTGTCACGACACTACAGACTTCCTACAAAAACTCAGTACCCACAGACCAGTTGAACCAGGAACACTTCTCACCACGATGGACGTCTCGGCACTCTACACCAGTGTCCCCCACGATGACGGCATCGCTGCGACAGCATCAATACTCAACACCAACAACAGCCAATCTCCAGACGCCATCCTACAACTCATCCGCTTCATCCTGGATCACAATGTCTTCACCTTCGACAACCAGTTCTTTACCCAAACACACGGAACAGCCATGGGGACCAAATTCGCACCCCAATACGCCAACATTTCCATACACAAGTTCGAGCAGGACTTCTTCACTGCACAGGACCTCCAACCAACACTATACACCAGATACATCGACGACATTTTCTTTCTATGGACCCACGGCGAGGAATCGCTAAAGAGACTACACGATAACATCAACAAGTTCCATCCCACCATCAAGATCACCATGGACTACTCCTCAGAATCAGTTTCTTTCTTGGACACACGAATCTCCATCAAAGACGGGCACCTCAGCACCTCACACTACCGCAAGCCCACGGACAACCTCACGATGCTCCACTTTTCCAGCTTCCACCCTAACCACGTCAAAGAGGCCATCCCCTATGGACAGGCCCTGCAAATACACAGGGTCTGCTCAGACGAGGAGGAACGCGATGGACACCTACAGACGCTGAAAGACGCCCTCGTAAGAACGGGAAATGACGCTCGACTCATCGATCGACAGTTCGGACGGGCCACAGCGAAAAATCGCATAGACCTCCTGAGAAGACTAACACGGGATGCAACAAACAGAGTACCCTTCGTCGTCCAGTACTTCCCCGGAGCGGAGAAACTACGCCATGTTCTCCGCAACCTTCAACATGTCATCAATGACGACGAACATCTCGCTATGGCCATCCCCACACCTCCACTACTCGCCTTTAAACAGCCACCCAACCTCAAACAGACCATCGTTCACAGCAAATTACACTGCTTTCAGGAGAACAGCGCCCACGACACCACACAACCCTGCCATGGCAACCTCTGCAAGACATGCCAGATCATCGACACAGATACCACCATCACACGAGAGGACACCACCCACCAGGTGCATGGTTCATACTCCTGTGACTCGGCCAACGTTGTCTACCTCATACATTGCAGGAAAGGATGTCCCGGAGCATGGTACATTGGCGAGACCATGCAGACACTGCGACAACGGATGAACGGACACCGCGCAACAATCGCCAGACAGGAGGGTTCCCTCCCAGTCGGGGAACACTTCAGCAGTGAAGGACATTCAGCCACCGACCTTCGGGTAAGCGTACTCCAAGGCGGCCTTCGAGACACACGACAACGCAAAATCGTCGAGCAGAAATTGATAGCCAAGTTCCGCACCCACGAGGACGGCCTCAACCGGGATCTTGGGTTCATGTCACGCTACACGTAACCCCACCAGCGAACAAATGTTATCTGTTTTTAATATAACGGGTCATTTGCTGTCTTTCTATTCCTTCCGGATGTTTCTATGTTTCTGCCTCTCTCTCTGTTTTTTTTTGGGTGTTTGTATATTCGGTGGCCTTGTCGGTAACACCTCTCTGTCTGCACACTGTGATTGCCATGGCAATGGGCAGTTGGAAAGACTCTCTGTAATCACCAGGTATTGTTCTGTGATTTATAAATGCGAAGGGTTCGAGGATTTCATTTCCACAACATTCACCTGAGGAAGGAGGAAGCCTCCGAAAGCTTGTGAATTTCATATAAAATCGTTGGACTATGACTTGGTGTTGTAAAATTGTTTACAATGGATAATAAGAGTCTAAATAGGGTCGAGACTCAAAGAGATCTACGGATACAAATACACAGATCACTAAAAGTAGCGATGCAGGTTAGTAAGGCCATAAAAAAGGCAAACCAAGCACTGGGGTTCATTTCTGGAGGGATAGAATTGAAAAGCAGAGAAGCTATGTTAAACTTGTATAGAACCTTGGTTAGACCACATTTGGAGTACCATGCACAGTTCTGGTCTCCATATTATAAAAAGGAAATAGAGGCATTGAAGAAGATGCAAAAAATATTAACAAGGATGATACCAGAATTGAGAGGATATCCTTAACAGGAAAGGTTGAACAGGCTGTGACTCTTTTCTCTAGAAAAGAGAATGCTGAGAGGTGACCTGATAGAGGTATTTAAGGTAATGAAAGGGTTTGATGGGGTATACGTAGAGAAAATGTTTCCACTTGTAGGGGAGTCCAAAACCAGAGATCATAAACATAAGATAGTCATTAATAAATCTAATAGGGAATTCAGGAGAAACTTCTTTAACCAAAGAGTGGTAAGAATGTGGAACGCACTACCACAAGGAGTAGTTGAAGCAAATAACATAGATGCATTTAAAGGGAAGCTAGATAAGCACACAAGGGAGAAAGGAGTAGACGGATATGCAGATAGGGTTAGATAAAGTAGGGAGGGAGGTGGCTCGTGTGGAGCATAAACACCAGACCAGTTGGGCCGAATGGCCTGTTTCTGTGCTATAGACTTGATGTAACAGATGTTTTCCAACTACATGAAATTCCATAGTTTAATTGGAAAATTAAAAATGTAAATATGTATAGTAGAAAAAAAAGTTCCATTATTATTCCAGCCATGATCTTATCAAATGGTGGAGCAGGCACGAGAGGCTGAATGGCCTACTCCTGTTCCTATGTTCCTATAATTGCTTGCACCTAGGAATTTCCACTAATTTCATGGTCCTCATTATTGCTGTGCATAAGTTGAGTCAAGATCCATGAAACAAATAATGAAGGTGAGAAGGTGATTGTTCAGCCACAAACACATCTATTTTATTATTCATTTGGAAGGCTAGCTTTTCAACTGGAGCAAAATATATTATTTTGCAAATACAAATATTAGAAAAAAACATTGTGAGATGATTTGCAGTTTGTTTTTTCCCCCTGGTAACACAATCCCTCTCTCGACTAGCTATAAAATCTTGACACTAGGGAGGAGCTAAATCAGCAAACAGTAATTTCACAGGACCTCATGTTATAAATTGTGTTTATGCTGACCTGTGACCTCTATGCATTGTAAATTAACGTGGCATTCCCAAAGCACATGGATTAGGTCATTTTTGATGCCATACAACAGGCAGGTGCAGGACTAGTGAAATATCCCATTTAAAAACATCTTCAATTAGTGTAATGAAATCGATGAATAGATTTGTAAAAAATTGGTCTGACTCTACAGTGGAAATTAGTTAAAGATTATTCTGAGATCTTTGATTTAGTACAATTCTGAAATGCTTTAAATCTTGGAAGGGGAAAATTAATGTTGCCAATTAATATTTTCTGGAGAGCTTTGTTTTCTTATGATTCTTAATTTGATCCTAATACATAGCAGCAGTATTTTGAATATATTTAATTGAAGAGCAGAATCAAAAGGGGAAATATTTCCATAATTCTCAAATTACAAAAAGTATGAAAAAAAGATCAGCATAAGAGCAATACTTTTCTCTTAGGCCTTGAAATGTATGAGAGAGTAACAACACCTTTCTTAATCCAGACATTAAATTTCACAAGCTATCTAACATTATCCAGATTAAATTAAATGAAATAATTGAAGTCAAGTATTGGCATATTTTAATTTAGATTTTACATTTAATTTTATAGTCACTGAGCTTTCAGCAATCTCACAACATTTAAATTTCCTTTCTGGAAGTAGATATAAGAAGATATGATTGCAGTATTTTGGTTTAATATGTGACAATATTTGGTAGGTCTGGTACAAAATTAACATGTAAAGATTTTTACCTGGCAACATATGTGTAAAGGTGTGCAGACAGTGACACTGAATTTAATTCTTTTGATTTAATATAGCAAACAGAATGGTGCCAATGGCTACTGGAAATTCTAGGATGTTTAAGATGTACATGTTTAATGGGAACCCTCCTTTGTCTATTGTGACACAATCCAAATATTATAAGTATTGGACAAAAGTATTGGAGGCCATCTCAAGAGTGGAGGCCCAATGACTTGAGACAGGGCATTATACCACACCTCTTTCTAGTCACAGCCAATCCAGAAAAGCTCTCCCTAAAAGAGTGGTAAAGTAACTAGAAGAGGCGGGAACTCACATCTCTTTCTTAACAATGAACAAACATAGCTGATTAATATGAATTCCATTTACATATATTTCAAGAATTTATTCGACAGAGAAAGCCTTGTTGCCATAAAAACTGATTTTTCTTAAAATCAAGCAGTGGAACTTGTGCAACATCCCAGATAGGTTTATTTTAAGGTTATAGCCACAGAAAGAGGTTTGTGGAAAAATATGTTGCACTTTTGATGAACTTCAGTATAAGAGAAGAGATACAGCGCAGTAACCCTTTAATAATCACCTTGTATGGAGCCAGATGGATCCCATCTTCAGAATGGGAAACATCAAAGAAATCTCTGTTGTAAATGCCCACTAATTGTGAGACTGACTTCTTTGCCTTATCTCACCTATGCACTTGCGTGTCTGATTCATTTGGATGCTTTTACGTAGCTCATCAAAATAATACTAATTTAACCCATCTCCAAAAGATCCTAAGTCAGTGCAGATTCCAATATAGGATTTTTCAGCTAACAATACGACAGTTTAAAATGGGCAAAATGTGTCAGATTGAAGATAAACTCAAAGGCTTTCAATCACATAAAATGCAATTACTGTTTATATGCACTATGTGCATTAGGTTTTGGAATTATATTGATTCAATTTATTGTTTTATTTGTTCTCAGGATGTAGGTAACATCATAAGAACATAAGAACATAAGAAATAGGAGCAGGAGTAGGCCAATCGGCCCCTCGAGCCTGCTCCGCCATTCAATAAGATCATGGCTGATCTGATCCTAACCTCAAATCTAAATTCATGTCCAATTTCCTGCCCGCTCCCCGTAACCCCTAATTCCCTTTACTTCAAGGAAACTGTCTATTTCTGTTTTAAATTTATTTAATGATGTAGCTTCCACAGCTTCCTGGGGCAGCAAATTCCACAGACCTACTACCCTGAGTGAAGAAGTTTCTCCTCATCTCAGTTTTGAAAGAGCAGCCCCTTATTCTAAGATTATGCCCCCTCGTTCTAGTTTCACCCATCCTTGGGAACATCCTCACCGCATCCACCCGATCAAGCCCCTTCACAATCTTATATGTTTCAATAAGATCGCCTCTCATTCTTCTGAACTCCAATGAGTAGAGTCCCAATCTACTCAACCTCTCCTCATATGTCCGCCCCCTCATCCCCGGGATTAACCGAGTGAACCTTCTTTGTACTGCCTCGAGAGCAAGTATGTCTTTTCTTAAGTATGGAGACCAAAACTGTATGCAGTATTCCAGGTGCGGTCTCACCAATACCTTATATAACTGCAGCAATACCTCCCTGTTTTTATATTCTATCCCCCTAGCAATAAAAGCCAACATTCCATTGGCCTTCTTGATCACCTGCTGCACCTGCATACTAAACTTTTGATTTTCTTGCACGAGGACCCCCAGATCCCTTTGTACTGCAGTGCTTTCCAGTTTCTCGCCATTAAGATAATAACTTGCTCTCTGATTTTTCCTGCCAAAGTGCATAACCTCACATTTTCCAATATTGTATTGCATCTGCCAAATCTCCGCCCACACACCCAGCCTGTCTATATCCCCTTGTAGGTTTTTTATGTCCTCCTCACTCTCTACTTTCCCTCCCATCTTTGTATCGTCTGCAAACTTTGATATGTTAAACTCGGTCCCCTCCTCCAAATCGTTAATATAGATTGTAAAGAGTTGGGGACCCAGCACCGACCCCTGCGGAACACCACTGGCTACTGGTTGCCAGTCCGAGAATGAACCATTTATCCCAACTCTCTGCTTCCTGTTAGATAACCAATCCTCCACCCATGCCAGAATATTGCCCCCAATCCAGTGATTCTTTATCTTGAGCAATAATCTTTTATGTGGCACCTTGTCGAATGCCTTCTGGAAGTCTAAATACACTACGTCCACTGGTTCCCCTTTATCCACCCTGTACGTTATGTCCTCAAAGAACTCAAGCAAATTTGTCAGACATGACTTCCCCTTCATAAAGCCATGCTGACTTTGTCCTATTAAATTATGTTTATCCAAATGTTCCGCTACTGTCTCCTTAATAATAGACTCCAAAATTTTACCCACCACAGATGTTAGGCTAACTGGTCTATAATTTCCAGCCTTCTGCCTACTACCCTTTTTAAATAAGAGTGTTACATTAGCAGTTTTCCAATCTGCCGCGACCTTTGCCGAGTCCAGAGAATTTTGGAAAATTATTACCAAAATCCAACAAGTTGCCCTGAGAAAGTGGTGATGAGCCTTCTCTTTGACCTGCCAGTCCTTATGCTTTTAAGCTTTTTGCCTGTCCAAAAATTTGTAACAATGCTCACAGTGAATCTTTTATGTTGTTCTGAAGATAACTTAGTCAGTGACACTTGTGTGAAATTTAATTGTTTTATGTTGCAGGGAAATTGCAGAGGATAGAATGGTATGAAACAGCAGGCTTTTTGAAATTTGTTCTCAGGATGTGATTGATGCTGGCAAGGACACATTTATTGTCCATCTCCAGTTGTCCTATGAAAGTGGTGCAGTCCATGTGCTGATGGCACTAGGTAAGAAATTCCAAGATTTTGACCCAAAAGGAATGGCACCATTTGTCCAGGTCAGATGGTGTGTGAGTTCGAGATGATGGTGTGCCCATATTGTTTCTCTTGTCCTTCTCTGTGGTAGAGGTTGCAGGAAAGGAAGGTGTGGTTGAAGTAACTTTTGGTGAGTTGTTGCAGTGTACCCTGTAGATTGTACAAACTACAGCCACAATGCACCAAAGTATTCAGTTATACTCCGTACTTGAACCTTGTAGATGAGGTGAGGACATGAGCCCTCCATCGCAGAGTACTTAGCATCTGTGCATTGCCCTTGTAGCTAGCTTCTGGTCCATGGTAACACCCAAAATGTTAGTGATGTGGGAGCTTGGCAATGGTGGTACCATTGACAGTCAAGGGAGATAGCTGGGCTTTTTCTTATTTGAGATGGTAATTACATGCCCCAGGCAGAACCCAAATTGATCTTGATGGCACGAGTGATGACTCCTTCCATCGCTTTACTTACTTTTCAAATCTATTAGAACATTTTTGACCAATTTAACTTTCCAATACTATCAAACCATAAAAAGGAGCATGAGACAAGCTTTTTCCCAACCATTATTACTGCTTACTGTTGCTGCTAAATTACTGACTGTTATCAATTGTAAACAATTTTACAACACCAAGTTATAGTCCAGCAATTTTATTTTAAATTCACAAGCTTTCGGAGGCTTCCTCCTTCCTCAGGTGAACGATGTCGAAATGAAATCCTCGAAATGAAATCGCATTTATAATTCACAAAAAAATGCTTGGTGATTACAGACAGTTTTTTCAACTGCCCGTTGCCAAGGCAATCAGTGTGCAGACAGACAGGTGTTACCTGCAAGGTCTCAGAATATACAAATCACCAAAAATAACAACAAACAAAAAAAAACAGAGATAGAGAGGTAGAAACATAGAAAAGACAGCAACTGACCCGTTATATTAAAAACAGATAACATTTGTTCGCTGGTGGGGTAACGTGTAGCGTGTCATGAACCCAAGATCCCGGTTGAGGCCGTCCTCATGGGTGCGGAACTTAGCTATCAATTTCTGCTCGACGATTTTGCGTTGTCGTGTGTCTCGAAGGCCGCCTTGGAGTACGCTTACCCGAAGGTCGGTGGATGAATGTCCATGACTGCTGAAGTGTTCCCCGACTGGGAGGGAACCCTCCTGTTTGGCGATTGTTGCGCGGTGTCCGTTCATCCGTTGTCGCAGCATCTGCATGGTCTCGCCAATGTACCATGCTCTGGGGCATCCTTTCCTGCAACGTATGAGGTAGACAACGTTGGCCGAGTCACAGGAGTATGAACCATGCACCTGGTGGGTGGTGTCCTCTCGTGTGATGGTGGTATCTGTGTCGATGATCTGGCATGTCTTGCAGAGGTTACCGTGGCAGGGTTGTGTGGTGTCGTGGACACTGTTCTCTTGAAAGCTAGGTAATTTGCTGCGAACGATGGTCTGTTTGAGGTTGGGTGGCTGTTTAAAGGCGAGTAGTGGAGGTGTGGGGATGGCCATAGCGAGGTGTTCGTCGTCATTGATGACATGTTGAAGGCTGCGGAGAACATGGCGTAGTTTCTCCGCTCCGGGGAAGTACTGGACGACAAAGGGTACTCTGTTGGTTGCGTCCCGTGTTAGTCTCCTGAGGAGGTCTATGCGATTTTTTGCTGTGGCCCGTCGGAACTGTCGATCGATGAGTCGAGCGTCATATCCCGTTCTTACTAGGGCGTCTTTCAGCATCTGTAGGTGTCCATCGCATTCCTCCTCGTCTGAGCAGACCCTGTGTATTCGCAGGGCCTGTCCATAGGGGATGGCCTCTTTGACGTGGTTAGGGTGGAAGCTGGAAAAGTGGAGCATCGTGAGGTTGTCTGTGGGCTTGCGGTAGAGTGAGGTGCTGAGGTGCCCGTCTTTGATGGAGATTCGTGTGTCCAAGAAAGAAACTGATTCTGAGGAGTAGTCCATGGTGAGCTTGATGGTGGGATGGAACTTGTTGATGTTATCGTGTAGTCTCTTTCGTGATTCCTTGCCGTGGGTCCATAGAAAGAAAATGTCGTCGATGTATCTGGTGTATGGTGTTGGTTGGAGGTCTTGTGCAGTGAAGAAGTCCTGCTCGAACTTGTGCATGAAAATGTTGGCGTATTGGGGTGCGAATTTGTTCCCCATGGCTGTTCCATGTGTTTGGGTAAAGAACTGGTTATCGAAGGTGAAGACATTGTGATCCAGGATGAAGCGGATGAGTTGTAGAATGGCGTCCGGAGATTGGCTGTTGTTGGTGTTGAGTATTGATGCTGTCGGAGCGATGCCATCATTGTGGGGGATACTGGTGTATAGTGCCGAGACGTCCATCGTGGTGAGAAGTGTTCCTGGTTCAACTGGTCCGTGGGTACTGAGTTTTTGTAGGAAGTCTGTAGTGTCGCGACAGAAGCTGGGGGTTCCCTGTACGATGGGTTTCAGGATGCCCTCGATGTATCCAGAGAGGTTCTCACACAGGGTTCCGTTGCCTGATACGATAGGACGTCCGGGTGTGTTGGCTTTGTGTATCTTTGGGAGGCAGTAGAAGTCTCCCACGCGGGGAGTACGTGGGATGAGAGTGCGTAGGATGCTTTGAAGGTCTGGGACAACGGATGAACGGACACCGCGCAACAATCGCCAAACAGGAGGGTTCCCTCCCAGTCGGGGAACACTTCAGCAGTCATGGACATTCATCCACCGAACTTCGGGTAAGCGTACTCCAAGGCGGCCTTCGAGACACATGACAACGCAAAATCGTCGAGCAGAAATTGATAGCCAAGTTCCGCACCCATGAGGACGGCCTCAACCGGGATCTTGGGTTCATGTCACGCTACACGTTACCCCACCAGCGAACAAATGTTATCTGTTTTTAATATAACGGGTCAGTTGCTGTCTTTTCTATGTTTCTACCTCTCTATCTCTGTTTTTTTTTGTTTGTTGTTATTTTTGGTGATTTGTATATTCTGAGACCTTGCAGGTAACACCTGTCTGTCTGCACACTGATTGCCTTGGCAATGGGCAGTTGAAAAAACTGTCTGTAATCACCAAGCATTGTTCTGTGAATTATAAATGTGATTTCATTTCGAGGATTTCATTTCGACATCGTTCACCTGAGGAAGGAGGAAGCCTCCGAAAGCTTGTGAATTTAAAATAAAATTGCTGGACTATAACTTGGTGTTGTAAAATTGTTTACAATTGTCAACCCCAGTCCATCACCGGCATCTCCACATCATGACTGTTATCAGAGGAAGAACCCTGTATTATGGGAACTGTAAAACAGAAAACACAGAAAATTCAACATACCATCATTCTATATATAGATGATGTCATATTATGTACTCCCAATCATTACACTTTGAGAGGCCCCAATTTCATTGATATTTATTTAAGCATATCAGAATGATAAATAAGTAAATCAGAAATAACAAAGAATTTAGGTAATCTTATGGACAATTTAGCTCTTAACTTTTCTCGGCATTAAGATACCTTTTGATCTGTAGAAACTACATCAAAACGAGAAGTATTATTCTCAAATAGTAGGAATATATATATAGATTCACACCAATAGTTAAACTAGTTAATACTCGGTCTGTTAAATCCCTTAACAAGCAGCTTGATCTATATGTGGTTATAAAAAGCAACACAATATGCATAGATGATCAAATATTCCATAGTTGCTTCCTGTCTTGTAGATACTATGGCAATATTGTCTGTTCAGTGCAACTGGCCAAGGTTGAATACTATGTTGACTGCCTGCAGTTTTTATTCAATTACCTTCTGAGGTTAGGGAGGAATATTTGAGCTTTATCTGCTTTGAAGGTTCACATGTGGCTATGCACTATCCTCAATATATTGAGTGCCTACGGCTGCACCAAAAACATACATGATCCATAGGCAGGCTGAATGGCCCTTACTCACTCCTATTCCTTCTCTTCAAAATATGCAAAATGATTTAATTTAGTAGATGTGCACACCACCATCATTAGCTATAACTAATACGAAGATGGAGCACTAAAATCATTTTCCACAATGTTCTGCTACATACTTGTCTTTTGTTACATGATTTAATACAATACTTACAAAATGCATTTGGAATAAGAAAAATCCATTACTTCACAGTTGATAAGCTTCATGCCAACGTAAACTAAAGCAATTTCCTTGAATAGACTTTCTTCTAAAACAGGCTTTAAAATCCGATGCAAAGTCTAACCACTGCCTTATATTTGTTTTACATTATATTTTGAGTCTTAGTTACCCCAAGGTCCTTTAAAATGTATTGCTCTGAAATAAGTCAAACAATTTATAAATGGTACCTACTCTCTTAAACCTTTCTTCCTTAATCAGACTTTAAACATTCATTCCCTCCACCACTGGCACACTGTGGCTGCAGCGTGTACCATCTACAAGATGCACTGCAGCAACTCGCCAAGGCTTCTTCGACAGCACCTCCCAAACCCGCGACCTTTATCACCTAGAAGGACAAGGCAGCAGGCACATGGGAACACCACCACTTGCACATTCCCCTCCAAGTCACACACCAGCCTGACTTGAAAATATATCATCGTTCTTTCATTGTCACTAAGTACAGTAGCACAGTGGTTATGTTGCTGGACTAGTAATCCAGAGGCCTAGACTTAATAATCCAGAATCACGAGTTCAAATCCCGCCACGGCAACTGGGGAATTTAAATTCAATTAATTAAATAAAATCTGGAATTTAAAAAAAACTCAGTAATGGTGGCCATGAAACTACCGGATTGTCGTAAAAACCCATCTGGTTCACTAATGCCCTTGAGGGAAGGAAACCTGCCGTCCTTACCCAGTCTGGCCTTTTTATGACTCCAGACCCACAGCAATGGCCTAGAAAGCCACTCAGTTGTAAAATCTCACTTAAACAAAAAAGTCATAAGAATAAAACCGGAAGACTAGGCACCGGACATGACAAAGGCAAACAAAGCCCAGTTAACCCTGCAAAGTCCTCCTCACTAACGTCCGGGGACTTGTGCCAAAATTGGGAGAGCTGTCCCACAGACTAGTCAAGCAACAGCCTGACATAGCCATACTCACAGAATCATACCTTTCAGCCAACGTCCCAGATTCTTCCATCACCATCCCTGGGTATGTCCTGTCCCACCGGCGGGACAGGCTGACCAGAGGTGGCAGTACGGTGATTTCCAGTCAGGAGGGAGTGGCCTTGGGAGTCCTCAACGTTGGACTCCAGACCCCATGAAATCTCACGGCATCAGATCAAACATGGGCAAGGAAACCTCCTGCTGATTACCACCCACCGCCCTCCCTCAGCTGATGAATCAGTCCTCCTCCATGTTGAGCACCACCTGGAGGAAGCACTGAGGGTAGCAAGGGCACAAAACATACTCTGGGTGGGGGACTCCAATATCCATCATCAAGAGTGGCTCGGTAGCACCACTACTGACCGAGCTGTCCGAGTCCTGTAGGACATAGCTGCCAGACTGGGCCTGCAGCAGGTGGTGAGTGAACCAACACGAGGGGAAAAACCAACTTGACCGCGTCCTCACCAATCTACCTTTCACAGATGCATCTGTCCATGAGTATTGGTAGGAGTGACCACCGCACAGTCGAAGTCTGTGGAGACAAAGTCCCATCTTCATACTGAGGACACCATCCAATGTGTTGTGTGGCACTATCACTGTGGTAAATGGAATAGGTTCAGAACAGATCTAGCAGCTCAAAACTGGGCATCCATGAGGCGCTGTGGGCCATCAGCAGCAGCAGAATTCTATTCCAGCACAATCTGTAACCTCATGGTCTGGCATATTCCTCACTCTACCATTACCAACAAGCCAGGGGATCAACTCTGGTTCAATGAGGAGTGGAGAAGAGCATACCAGGAGCAGCACCAGGCATACCTAAAAATGAGGTGCCAACCTGGTGAAGCTACAACACAGGACTACATGCATGCTAAACAGCGGAAGCAACATGCTATAGACAGAGCTAAGCGATTCCACAACCCCTCAGATAATGAAGCAGTTTGTGCCCGCATACAGCAAGACCTGGACAACATCCAGGCTTGGGCTGATAAGTGGCAAGTAACATTCGTGCCAGACAAGTGCCAGGCAATGACCATCTCCAACAAGAGAGAGTCTAACCACCACCCCTTGACATTCAATGGCATTACCATCGCCGAATCCCCTACCATCAACATCCTGGGGGTCACCATTGACCAGAAACTTAACTGGACAAGTCACAAATACTCTGGCTACAAGAGCAGGATCAGATCAAAGCTCTGCAATCCTGCCACATCCAGTCATGAATGGTGGTGGACAATTAAACAACTAACGGGAGGAGGCGGCTCAGTAAACATCCCCATCCTCAATGATGGCAGAGTCCAGCATGTGAGTGCAAAAGACAAGGCTGAAGCTGTTTGCAAACATCTTCAGCCAGAAGTGCCGAGTGGATGATCCATCTCGGCCTCCTCCCGATATCCCCATCATCACAGAAGCCAGTCTTTAGCCAATTCAATTCACTCCACGTGAATCGAATTGGCTAAAGTGTACTGGATACAGCAAAGGCTGTGGGCCCCGACAACATCCCGGCTTGTGCTCCAGAACTAGCCGCGCCTCTAGCCAAACTGTTCCAGTACAGCTACAACACTGGCATCTCCCCAACAATGTGGAAAATTGCCCATGTATGTCCAGTCCACAAAAAGCAGGACAAATCCAATCTGGCCAATTACCGCCCCATCAGTCTACTCTCAATCATCAGCAAAGTAATGGACGGTGTCGTCGACAGTGCTATCAAGCGGCACTTACTCACCAATAACCTACTCACCGATGCTCAGTTTGGGTTCCGCCAGGACCACTCGGCTCCAGACCTCATTACAGCCTTGGTCCAAACATGGACAAAAAAGAGCTGAATTCCAGAGGTGAGGTGAGAGTGACTGCCCTTGACATCAAGGCAGCATTTGACCGAGTGTGGCACCGGGGAGCCCTAGTAACATTGAAGTCAATGAGAATCAGGGGGAAAACTCTCCAGTGGCTGGAGTCATACCGAGCACAAAGGAAGATGGTAGTGGTTGTTGGAGGCCAATCATCTCAGCCCCAGGACATTGCTGCAGGAGTTCCTCAGGGCAGTGTCCTAGGCCCAACCATCTTCAGCTGCTTCATCAATGACCTGCCCTCCAACATAAGGTCAGAAATGGGGATGTTCGCTGATGATTGCACAGTGTTCAGTTCCATTCGCAACCCCTCAGATAATGAAGCAGTTTGTGCCCGCATACAGCAAGACCTGGACAACATCCAGGCTTGGGCTGATAAGTGGCAAGTAACATTCGTGCCAGACAAGTGCCAGGCAATGACCATCTCCAACAAGAGTCTAACCACCTCCCCTTGACATTCAATGGCATTACCATCGCCGAATCCCCTACCATCAACATCCTGGGGGTCACCATTGACCAGAAACTTAACTGGACAAGTCACAAATACTCTGGCTACAAGAGCAGGTCAGAGGCTGGGTATTCTGTGGCGAGTGACTCACTTTCTGACATCCCAAAGCCTTTCCACCATCTATAAGGCACAAGTCAGGAGTGTGATGGAATACTCTCCACTTGCTTGGATGAGTGCAGCTCTAACAACACTCAAGAAGCTCGACACCATCCAGGACAAAGCAGCCCGTTTGATTGGCAACCCAATCACCACCCTAAACATTCACTCCCTTCATCACCGGCGCACTGTGTACCATCCACAGAATTCACTGCAGCAACTCGCCAAGTCTTCTTCGACAGCACCTCCCAAACCCACAACCTCTACCACCTAGGACAAGGGCAGCAGGCACATGGGAACACCACCACCTATCACCGTTTCTTCATCGTCGCTGGGTCAAAATCATGGAGCTCCCTACCTAACAGCACTGTGAGAGAACCTTCACCACACTGACTGCAGCAGTTCAAGAAGGCGGCTCACCAGCATCTTCTCAAGGGCAATTAGAGATGGGCAATAAATGCTGGCCTTGCCAGCAAGGCCTACATCCCATGAATGCAAAAAAATGGGTCACCAAGCAGCAAGTGCTACAGCACTTTCAAATTATTTCTGTGCTGCAGAAAATTATGGTTGAAATGTTAGTAAACCCTAGGATTTATAACTTGGTGTAGACCATGTGTCATTTTATTATCTGTTGTGTTTTCAAGATGTGTCTATACAAAAAGGCTGAGTTCAGATGTAACTTAGAGTGCCATCTTGTGGTGATTTTCTCCTTTGGAACTAGGAATAAAAGTTGCAGCTTTGAAAATTATAATCGTGGCTGGAAATAAACAGTATAGCTTATAAAATGGTTCTATTGTCGTGTCAATATACATAGTTTCATTAAATACCTGCACTTTGAGATCCTTCACATTTACGAAGTTGATCCTCCATGGTTCAGCTGAGAACTTTTAACCCACTAAACTTGTGCTTAGAAAACAGTTACTGTGCGTTGTCTGAACTGAGCTACTCTGTATTACTGTTTAGATCTAACATTGCCCCATAGTCTCATACTGTTGAAACTACTCCAAATTACATTAAAAAAAATTAGCTGTTCCTACCAGTTTCTGTTTTAAAAATCAGTTATAACGAACCATCTAAATCATGCTTTTGTTTATTTCTTTGTTGAATGAATGCGTGCTGGCAACATAATTTCATGGAATTGCTTTACAGCACAATGGAATTGAATTATTAACAGAGTCGCTAACCCAAGGCTGTTACACAATCATATTATTTCAACTGGTACGTTAAATTCCTCATGTCAGACTCAGTAGTACCTCTAAGCTAATTGCACTGCGATCAGCACAGACGGAATAAAAATGTGCTTTCATTTTTAAAGCAACATACAAATAGAAACATCAAAGTGGATTTATATAGTGCCTTTAACGTGGTAAAACGTCACAAGGCAGTTCACAGAAGCATTAACAAAATTTAACACTGAGCCACATAAGGTTAGGACAGGTGAGGTAGATTTTAACGAGCATCTTAAGGGAGGTAGAGATGCAGAAGGGTTCAGGGAGGAAATGCGACAGCTTGGAGCCTCCCCATGAGATTTAACGGCATTACCATCGCTGAATCCCCCTCCATCAACATCCTGGGGGTCACCATTGACCAGAAACTTAACTGGACCAGCCATATACTGTGGCTACAAGAGCAGGTCAGAGGCTGGGTATTCTGTGGCGAGTGACTCACCCCCGACTCCCCAAAGTCTTTCCACCATCTACAAGGCACAAGTCAGGAGTGTGATGGAATACTCTCCACTTGCCTGGATGAGTGCAGCTCCAACAACACTCAAGAAGCTCGACACCATCCAGGACAAAGCTGCCCGCTTGATTGGCACCCCATCCACCACCCTAAACATTCACTCCCTCCATCACTGGCACACATTGGCTGCAGTGTGTACCATCCACTGGATGCACAGCAGCAACTCGCCAAGGCTTCTTCGACAGCACCTCCCAAACCCACAACCTCTACCACCTAAAGGACAAGGGCAGCAGGCATATGGGAACAACACCACCTGCACGTTCCCCTCCAAGTCACACACCATCCCGATTTGGAAATATATCGCCGTTCCTTCATCGTCTCTGGGTCAAAATCTGGAACTCCCTACCTAACAGCACTGTGGGAGAACCTTCACCACACGGACTGCAGCAGTTGAGGAAGGCGGCTCACCACCACCTTCTCAAGGGCAATAAATGCTGGCCTTGCCAGAGACGCCCACATCCCATGAACGAATAAAAAAAGGTAGCTGAAGGCACGGCCACCAATGGTGGAGTGATTAAAATGGGGGATGCGCAAGAGGCCAGAAATGGAAAAGAGCAGACATCTCGGAGGTTTGTAGGACTGGAAGAGGCTACAAAGATGGGGCAAGGATGAGAATTTTAAAATAGAGGTGTTGCCAGACCAGGAGCCAATGTAAATCAGCAACCACAGGGGTGATGGGTGGTTGGGACTTGGAGCGAGTTAAGTTACAGGTAGCAGAGTTTTGGATCAGCTCAAAGTTTACGGAGGGTGCAAATGAGAGGGCGGACAGGAGAGCATTGGAATAGTCGAGTCTAGAGATAACACAGGCATGGACAAGAGTTTCAGCAGAAAAGCTGAGGCATAGGCGGAGACGGGCACTGTTACGGAGGTGGAAGTAGGTGATGGAGTGGAAACAGGGTCGGAAGCTCATCGCAGGGTCAAATTGGACGCCACGGTTGCGAACGATTTGGGGCAGCCTCAAACAGTAGCCAGAGAGAAGGATGAAGTCTGTGGCTAGGGAACGGAGTTTGTGACGGGGAGCAAAGATAATATCTTCCCAATAAATCAATCAAGCAAGTAATGATAAAAGAAATCAAATCTTTTTTTTGGCAACTATCAATTTCTAAAAGGAACAATGATGGCAAGAGGTTTTGTGTAAATTAAGATCATTCTGGTCATGTATCCAGACTACAGGCTACAATGCTTCTGGCTGCCTGCTCTAGTTTGATTATTAACATCTAAAATTGCTCTTCCCAAACCTACTTTGTGTAGAAACTTACTGTCGCGCTTAGCTGAGAAAGCTGTTTGAAATTGTTGTTTTATGGGAAGGCAGAATGAAAAAAAACTGTCATTTAAAGATTGAAGTTGCTGACTATGCCGTAATAAACCACAAATTAGGAAATGTCTCCATCTATGATTTTGAAAACTTTGGGTAATGTTACATAGTCAAATGTATTACCTAAAGTCTCTGTATATTCTTAAACAAATTAAATACCTTGCATTTATATATCTTTCATAGCCAATGAAGTACTTTTGAAGTCTACATTACTGTTTTAAAGGAATACGGCAGACGATTTTCACACAGCAAGTTCCACAAACAGCAATGAGATAAATAACTATGTTTTAATGACGTTGGTTGAGGGACAAATATTGGCCCGCACACTACTATTAATGCAGGCAATGAAGTGTCAGCCTACATTATATGCTCAAGTCTCTGGAGTGGGACTTCAACCCTCAACCTTCTGGCCCAAGAAGCATCAAAGGAGCTCTATAAATGCAAGTTCTTGCGAGGCCTCCTTGTCATTAGGCCATTTTTACTGTCGCTGGATTAAAATCCTGGAACACTAATGTACTTAGCATTAACTGACTTAAATAAGCATTGCTATGCCTAATAAAATAAACAGCTAACATTCTACTTCAAAGTTTAATTTATAAAGAAAATACATTTCTGCATCTCTGGAGAAAAAAGTGCATTCAATGAACAGGAGCTACAATTAACTCTCAAGAGAAAACCATAGTGTGATCAACATTAACAAAAAAGGCCACTGCCTTGGAACGCACTCCCGAATGCATTATTCTTTATAACACAGAAACATAGTGCTTTCTTACCTTTATCAAGGATTTTTTTTTGTGTTGGCAGAACCATCAAGGCACAGCAGTAAATGTGTGGCAGGCTTCATTTACCACATTGTTGAGCCATAACCCCTAATGGGATTTATTTTACTTGCTGATGCTGGTGAATATCAGTGTAAAATCTCAGAGCAAGTGTGTCCATGTGTTATTAGATTTTAGTGGCAATGTGTAGGGATATAATTATACCAAACATACTCTCATATTCATTGCTAACACTTATGCGTTTGTCCTAGTTTGCATCAGGAGACAAAAAAGCTTGCAAAATCATTTATTATTCAAGAATCAGTTATAATTTTTTTTTATATAACAAGTGCAGATCTACATTCTTGGTTCTTAAAAGCCTTGTAAGGATCATGATGCAGTGTTCAAACACTGATTGTTTATAGCAGAGTTTGGAATGTTTCTTTGATATGTAACGAAAATAACTACACTTACACAGCACTTTCATGCCCTCAGGTGCTTCGTCAATATTTTAAGTATTGTCAGTCATGTTAACAAAAACACTGAAGGTTACAAAGTAATTTTATGGACCAACGGTTGTAGCATTGGATTTTTGAGGTATTCTAATTGTACTGTTAAATAAGTTAAAATCTTTAGAATGATAGAATTTTGTTTTATACTACCCATTGCTTTGTAAATCAATAGTTTGTTCCACCAAAATGAATGAGAACATTAAATTGACTCAAAAAAAATACACGTCTGCGTTCAATTAAAAGGGAGTTATGCCAATAAATTAAAAGGAGGTCTTGGTGCAGTATAGGATAAAAGCTGCAGGGTTTTGGCTGAGCTCAAGTTTGGAGAAGGTGGAGAATGGGAGGCTGGCCAGAAAAGCATTAATCAATACACGAGGTGACAAAGGCACGGAACAAGGGTTTCGGTGGCAGATGAGCTTAAGGGCAGAAACAAACAATGTTACATAAGGTGGAAATAGGATGTCTTTTTGGTGGTGAAGATATGAATCAGAAACTCCACTCATGATTGAAAAAGATAGTTTCTTTGAATCAGAGGTAAGAGGACCCAATCAACATTAGACTCAATCAACTTCTTGGCGTGAAGTTTTCCGCCCAGATATCAGCGCAATCTGGGCGGAATTAAATGAATTAGCGCAAGTTGCGCCCATTACCAATTTAAGCTGGAGTATCCGCAATCTTTTATGCTGGTTCAGGAGTCCATTTGCCTGAAGTAATCTCCACCCACAAAACTGGCCATGCCCAGGCAGAAATGCGAGTTTCCAAATGCACCCAGAAGCTTTGGTGCACAGGCACCTGCGGTCACATGAATCCAACGTCAATCACCTGTAACTGCAGTGACCAGCAGTCAATTGAAGCCTGACCCAGGTCTGTTTCTCCTGCTGTTGCAATTACTTCAAGTTCAGTTAAATTAGTCTAAATTCAGTCAATTACAGCAGAGTAGGACACATCTCTGTGGCTTCAAATGACTGCTGGACACAGGCCTTATGTACCAAGGGTAGAGCAAAGATGTCAATTGAAACCAATTAAAAAGTAAGACCAAGAGCATTAAATCAGTCAGTTGAAGAATGGCTCATTCCCTAACAATCCCACTTTTCTTTGTGATGCTGGAGAATGCCCTGTTCCAGTCACAAATCGATTATGCTGCTTGATTGCGCTGATTCATGGGAGGTTTTAATGTTCTGGCTTATGCTAATGAGTTTGCATGGAAACTTGAGCGTAAGTTCACCTTGGCAAAAGCGGCAGTGTCCAGCGCATTTTGCTGATTGTGCCCCTAGTGGAAACTCCACGCCCTTGTCTCAACCATCACCAAGATTGTGACCGCCACTGTAGTTGTTTTCATTTCACCTTCTTCCAGAAACCTACACAGATCTCACACAAGGCAATGTGGTTGTAGGAAAGGCACCAGAGCCACATCATCAAAAATCTTTTCTCTAACTGATATCAATTATAATACATTTACAAAGAATACAAGAACTGAAAGAATATTTAAATTTAGATTGAGTTGCAGCAAAAGCAATTAGATTTAAGTATAAACAACACTGGCCTTTCATTTATACATATTAGCTTCAAGGTAGCAATGCAGCTCCTTGCTTTGTGAAATAATACTAGACCAAACAGATATTCTGATATGTATGTTTAATTTCCCTGCATTTTTTTCACTTAACAAGATCAAGTAACAAGGAAGTTGTCTGATGTAGTGCTGACACTAACATTCCAATACTAATACTGTTGAAAAGGCCTATGTAATAGTAATTGTATAAACTCATAAAAACACTATACTAAAGGAGTCCAAACATAAAAGTCAGACAGTCTTTCTAACCTGTTACTTGCCTTGCAGCCACAGGAAAAGGAGCAAAATGGAAGATGATTATCTTCAATTCTGTTTCACTACCCTCACCCTCCAAAACAATAGAAAATACTATTTTTTGTCTTGACTTAAATGTCTGATAAAGAAATGTCACTTAGTATTTACCAAACATCCATCTATTCAATTTGTGAGAAAAAAAACTTGAGTGAAAACTTTACAATGTACAAAAAATGACAAGGATTTACATGGCCTACCTAAATATCTTTAAATTTTTTTTAAGCACAAAGTTGATTTGTACAAGTTACAAAATGTAAACATGGCAAAATAAATAGTTAAAACAAGTGACAAAAGGATCCCAATTTCATGCTCATGATCCCATAGATTTGTGTCATTTTCATTCTGTTGTAATTTCAAGTGCAAAGCATGATGAATATCTAGTATTCAAGTAACAGAAATACATATGATGATACAAATAAACTATTGTACAAGGTAGTGATCACCTGAACTTTACAAAATTTACATTTATATATTGACAAATTTTTACATTTATGATATGACACCATTCAGGTCCACATTTAGCACTTGCAATCCATTGGTTGCCTTATTCTGCATTCTTTCTGGAATACAAGATTTCCATCACTGTACGTCTTAGAAGAGGTGCTTTAGACAACATTATGTCACCTCCATAGCTACTGTCTTGTCTGCAATACCATTCAATAATCTCTCTGGTTCACTGCTCTCCCTGCAAGAAAAGAAACAACCTTTAATTTTATAGAAACGACATCTGTACAGCATGATTCTTAGAGGAAGCAAAGTGAAGGAATAAAAACAACAAACATGTTAAATTCACTTTAGTGATCCCATAAATTTTAAATCTTTGAGCATCAGTTTTGTCTATTTCTGCTGTGACAAGAAATAGGTTCAATTTTAACATTGGAATCCAATATATTTTCTAAGAACACAACTGTATTAAATCAAATTATTTTACTTTCAAAAATTGGTAGTCTATTCAGTAACTAAAACAGAAGAAAGGTGTGCATATGGTTTCTTTCTCCACTTCAGTTATGCTTGTAATTCATGCTACACACATCGTTTCCATCTTTTGGATAGACGAACTTATTTCCCAGCTGATTATCACTCTGCAAACTGTGACTCAGTCATTAATCCGATTGTTTCTTATAAGTGCTACCGACATAAACAACCCCCGCACCCAATAAATTCCACTGCACATTTAACAATGGATCATGGGAAATGATTTCAAGGCTGTAATCTCATCTCAGGATTTACAGATCATCTGGATCCTACAATAAAAACTGCTGTCTTGTAAACATTCCTGGGCATCAATTATTTTGTGACTTACATATTCTAAATAATCCTCTAAGGACAGCACAATATTTAATCCTCTAGTGTTCTGACAGCACAACAAAGACAGTGTACGGATGGCACAAAAAATCTGAAAATAAAACTGAAACTATGCATTAGCAATACCAATCCAACTACACGAATAATGACTGTTAAGGAATGTGAATATAGGTAAGACGATGGTAGCACTTTCAATGTGAATCAGAATAATCTTGAAAAAACTGAACAAGTGATTAACTTTGGACAAGTTACCTAAACTCAAGGAATGAATTAATTAGATGCTAAATTTTAATTCTGAATATTCATCTAATATTTAATCACTACAGTTTTTAAAGATTTTTTTCTGAGAACTGCTCAGAAGGAAGCTTTAAATAACTAAGAAGCTTTAAATAGCTGCATTATATAATTGCACCTTCTAGATTTCCTTTCCCTTCCTGCCCGCCCTATTATACAGCCACTCTGAACATTGCTTACTTTTCTGGTAGGGTGGGTGAAGGGAAGAGGTCATCACAGACACCCCAATCAGGAAGAAAATCTGATTGACCCCAATAAACTTATATCACTGCTCCTGTAAGGATTAATAAATTTTCAAATTATGTACATTCAAATATACAAGTTACAGAAAGATCTCATATCTACATGCAAGAGGTAGCACCCGAGTAAAGTTCACTCTCAGAAACCACTTACACCCCTTTAGAATTTGCATATGTAGAGCTTCTTTACCTACCTAGCCAAGCTACTGATGGCACTACTAGGGGTCACCTTTGGCACCCTGTCAAGGCTGGTAGCAGCTGTGGCCAGCTTTAAGGCAGAAGGAGAAGGTGCTGAAGTCCTTGCACTGAGATGCACATTGACAGGAGTAACCACATTCATACTGTTCAGGCGCACGGCAGTTCCTATGCAGGAATTATTCACAGGAAACGATTGGGGACTGTTTGTGCGTAATGCAGGGAACACGTGATTTGCTGAGGTGCGACTGACAGTTCTTATAATTTGTACAGTAGATAATCCTGGGCTGGAGGACGAAGTAGCATTGGAGGGTTGGAGATTTCTATAGGTGCCTGTGAAAAGAAGCATGAATGTCAATTAAAAATGGACTAATCGCTTCACATATCAACAGCGAAGTAGTTTTATTCTTGGCTGGTTTTCTGCACATTTTCTGAAGGGTCCAACATTAGAATTTTAAAATAGATAGGTGCAGAAACATGTTTTTTTATATGAACAATTCAGGTGTAGAAACTTTCAGAAGCTTGCAACCTATTACGTAAGTTTCCAGCCTACGGATGAGTAAACTGGAATTTGTCACATATGCTTTTGTTTTTACCACTAGGGGATGATGTACTGTTTATATGGCTCACATATGTGGTAGAAACTTGGTCCCGTGGCACCACAACACTAGATGGGTTCTTACGAAAGAATGTAACACCACCGTTGGGTCTTGGATCAACGCACGCCAAGACGTATTCAGCACTCTAGGATTCAAAATTCTGATAAAGCTGGATTACCAAGTGTACCATATCCCTCAAGGTACAGTGTATTGAAAGGATTGGTGCTTCAGGCAGAACTTTATTTTTTGGTATACTAGCAGATCACCTGTTTTGCCAACTAGAGTCGTGCTGCTATTCTGAGTCGCATTTTTATTAATGTTGGGATATCCCTATTAATATAAGATATTTAAACTCTGGCCACTGAGCTCAAAGAGTAGATAATGCTGGAAGTATAACTCCAGGTGCAGCACAGCCCATTATCCATTTTTGCTACTGGCTAGCATCTAAACTACATTTGGTGCTGTACATAACTTCACAGAAATTGATGTCAGCAACAAAAAAAATGAAAGTGAGCCATAGTTAGAATTCAAGCCCAGATCTTCCAGTTTCTAGAACTTCAATCAAAAAATTGATATTGTACTCACTCATAAGTGGGTCAATAACAATTAAAAGTAAAACCTAATTTGTGTACAAGATATTAAGTGGAAAGTTAACAGAATGAATTACTTTCTATATTGTTCACAATGAAGCCCATCAACTAAGAGATCATTACACTGTCCACCTGAATTAGAATCTTTCTAAGCGAAGTACAGGTGTCACTTCTAGATTTTATATCCTCTGTGGGAAGGACTATGTTGTTGTAGAGTAACATCAGCTTCACAGGTATGACAAAGAGTCATAGATTTGAAATGTTAACCCTACTTTTCTATCTCCAAAATACTGCTTGACCTGCTGAGTGTTTCCAGCATTTTCTGTTTTTATTTCAGATTTCCAGCATCTGCAGTATTTTACTTTTTGGCTGCAAACTTAGTTTTCTTCACATTTCTCCGAAAAATTAAGTATACATTATATTTAGTACATTTCTCAATGTTTAACATGGATTTATCTTGACCGATAATAACTGCAGTGATACAACTATAACCATAGTGGCACTGTAAAAGAAAATTGATACTTAATACAAAACCAACAGAAATAGTCCCAAATCCACACAACGTGTATATATACATTTTTTTTAAAAGTGATCTTGTTCAATTGAATTATGAACAGTAAATTATGTGATTCATATCAGCACATATTAGTTTTCAAGGAATTAATCTTAAACATTTCCTTCTTTCTTAATTGATTTATTTTCATAAATAACTGTCCGCATATTGGGATTCTTGTACTCATTACCTTCTTCAGAGCTTATTTCATGGACTAGGTAACTCAGATGTACAGTTTGGACAGCTTAGCACCTTCAGCTTCAATTATAAAAAAACATTAAAGCACCACCTTCCAGAAGACAGGGCTTTGACAGAATACAGCTTTGTGCTAAAATTGCACCTGCAAACATTAGTATATTAGTCCCTCAGAGTGCTTGAGGTAATGTCCTTAAGCATATTAGTACCCAATATACGATCAAAGAAAGTTAAATTTAACATTAAATTTTGTACTGAACAAGCAAAAAATATACCATCACGAGAACAATTTTTTTGTCTGGTCAGGTATTTTTCTTTTAAGTTTTAAAAAAAGCTCATCTACCATGTAGGTTTTAAAGAACATAAGAAATAGGAGCAGGAGTAGGTCATCCGGCCCCTCCAGTCTGCTCCGCCATTCAACAAGATCATGGCTGATCTTCTACCTCAACGCCATTTTCCTGCACCATCCCCATATCCCTTGATGCCTTTAATATCTAGAAATCTATCGATCTCTGTTTTGAATGTACTCAATGACTGAGCCGCCAAAGATTCACCACCCTCTGAGTGAAGAAATTTCTCCTCATCTCAGTCCTAAACAGCTTACCCCTTATTCTGAGACCGTGACCCCTGGTTCTAGACTCCCCAGCCAGGGGAAACATCTTCCTAGCATCTACCCTGTCGAGCCCTGTAAGAATTTTGTATGTTTCAATGAGATCACCTCTCATTCTTCTAAACTCTAGAGAATACAGGCCTTGTCTACTCAATTTCTCCTCATACGACAATCCCGCCATCCCAGGAATCAGTCTGGTGAATCTTCGCTGCACTCCCTCTACAGCAAGTATATCTTTTCTTAGGTAAGGAGACCAAAATTGTACACAATACTCCAGTGCTGTCTCACCAAGGCCCTATATAGTTGCAATAAGGCATCTTTACTCCTGTACTCAAATCCTTTTGAATTAAGGGCCAACATACCATTTGCCTTCCTAATTGCTTGCTGCACCTGCATGTTAGCTTTCAGTCACTCATGTGCAAGGACACTCCGATCCCTTTGAACATCACCATTTCCCAATCGCTCACCATTTAAAAAATACTCTGCATTTCTGTTTTTCCCAGCAAAGTGGATAACTTCACATTTTTCCACATTATATTCCATCTACCATGTTTCTTCAAATGATATGCATCCTCCACACACCATAGCAAGTAAAGACTAACCTGATTGGTCCTGGGTAAAACCACATCCCATGAATGTACTTGAATGTCAACATGGTGCTGCACAGATAGCAAATGGTCTCCAACTCACAAATTGTATAAAGTCCCATGCCATTGCACTTGTTCATGTTGACCTGAAGCTAAGCAGAAATGGAATAACCACTGCCTTCTATCAAACCTTCTGCCAAAAACTACATCTTTGCACAGCCTTCTGTGATGAATAGGTGGTTGTGGTGTTGTAGAGTTATGGTGTAGATCCTGGATCTTTACACAACATGGGAGTAGGAGACTCTGTATTCTTTAGAACTAAACTTAGGTTTTGCTCTTATGATGAGTGGAGGATGCTTGATTAAGAAATGCAGAACAATAGCTTCACTCAGTTTCACAGTGGAACAAAAACTCTGCTACCATGGCAAAAATTTAAATTAATACTAAACTGCAAAGCTGCAATGATAAACACTAGAAATCCAATTCTTCCATAGCAGTAGTATAACTACAGCTTTTGCCCAAGTCACTGAAATAAGTGATTTGTTGTGTTAAAAAAATGACAGGTCTCAACTCTCTGTTGACAAGTCCCACTTTGTTAACAGTCAATTAAACCTAAATTGTACCTGTGGGTGAGATAAGAGGCTATTTATAAGTGATGGGATTGTTTATGCTCAGTTGAATAATGCTGGTATAGGTGAAAATTCTATTTCCCCCATTCTGGTGTTGAAAACCTGTCCATCACTGCCATGCTTCCTTACAGACAGATCATGGTGGAAGAGAGGGCGGGAACTTGCTACTGAAAGCTTCTCCTTCATATGAAAAGTACTGCTCTAATGATAGATTTCAACTTTTTCTTGTTCTTGCCTGAAATAATTACAAGAATCGGTTGGTAATCTGCAGCAGTCAAGATGGTCAATAAACACAATGTTTTTAAAAATCATCATAAAGATGATGACCACATACTACTCCTCAGAAACTAAGGTGGCCTATCTGCAATCTGATTCATCCAGCATTCCACTGCTGGAAGCAAAAATTAATAATGTTTAACTAAGCTTGACTCCCATATAATTAATGTCACTTCAACTGACAGCCTGACTTGGTAAAAATGCAAAGTAGGCCTTTATTCTTAGCGACAAGTTGTGGGAGGAAAATTACTAGTTTTTCTAACCTGAAATCACTGTGCAAGCTTTTGCATTCCTTAAGTTTCTGGATTACCCAAGAGAAAGTTGCTGAAAAACATTTCTTTTCCCCAACATTTGTTAATATTTGGAAAAAAGTTTTACATAGACAACAGTATCATAACCTCACCTGCAGATTGGACAACACCATTCATGTTTGTAGTATGACCTGCAGCATCCTTGGAAACTTCTGTCTGGCCTGGTCCAGGAGCACTAACAACAGCTGATGCAGCAAAATGGGCACTAGCTGAATCCAGCGTTTTTGAAGAGCAGTCAGATATCCTGGATCCCTGCAAAAATATTTCACAACCCAAATTTTCAATAATGGGAAGCTAGATAAGTACATGAGGGAGAAAGGAATAGAAGGATATGCTGATAGGGTGAGATGACAAAAACAGAGTGGGAGGAGATGTGGAGCATAAACCACCGGCATAGACTGGTTTGGCTGAATGGCCTGTTTCTGTGCTGTAAGTTCTATATAAACCCCTGAAATGCTCAGTGCATGTCCTACAATATTGGTAATTCATAATGTTACATAATCAAAAATCGCAAGATAGATTGGAGGAAGAGGCCCCTTCAGTCCATTTGATGATCTCCTTCCCAAGTACCAACCCTAACATCTTCCCAATACAGCTACTTCTTAATCGAGTTCAATGTCCTAGACACAACAACCCTTTTTGGCAAACCATTCTTGCTGTTTACTTTCTCTGAAAATAAATACTTTGATGTCTATCCTAAATTTCCCTTCACCACTGTAAGCTTGTACCCTATCAGTTAATGTACAGAAAGTACTCCAAAGGCTAATCTTTGTAGCTTATAGCATTTGGCACTTGGTCCTACAATGCTTAAAAAGGCAAGTGCAATTTGTTTTTAAAACTTAAAATTGCAACAAAATTTACGTTTAAAATACTTGTGTGGAGATCATTTTTCATCATCAAGAAAGGAACAAATTTAAAGTTGCTTTGTATTTGTGCTCAAATACAGTTTCAGGACAGTGATGTCTGTGGGCTGCTCTCTCATTTTGTATATTGGAATTAGGGAGTTGGGTAGGTGCACTGGGCACTGCTTTTAAATAGATACACAGATAACAATACAGACTGGCTCCCAGCAATGACATTAACTAAATTCAGTTCTTTTACCCTGACAGCTAAATCATATATCCACATTTTAATGGGTCTACAATGCAGTCAGGATAAATGAGTCAGGCTAATTTACAGAATGGAGAGAAACCCACGTGTGTAGTCAGCTGCATTCATATAGTGTAACAGCGACTTTAAAAGTTTAAAGAAAAGCCAGAAGATTAGATCAATAAATTGAAAAACCTAATCAAGTCACATTAATTACAATTTAATAAACCCAAAGTCTTATAAAGTGTTTATTAAATCTTGTTCAAGAACAGTGTGGTCAGTAACTATACCAGAATCACGCCTTCTACTATTATTTGCCCACTTCTGCTTTTGAAAATGCAGTGATAAATTATCCATTGGTAACATTCAAATGTTGCATTTTTCAGCAGAAAGGGAAAAAAATCTTTTTGCTCTACAAGCATCAACCATGACTGAATATAAATAGTTGTCAAATTACTCCAGGAGAAGATTATATCTGGTTGGGCAATGGTGGCATGGCCACCAGAGTGAAGGGACATGGGTTTAATCATCAATTTGATTCAGTTTCTGATCTCAGTCGTGCTGCTTAGGATAATGCCAAATGGAGGCCAGATATCCAACCAATGGGTGAGGAAGTAGAAGTCAATTGGATGGATGTTCCCACTAGCTTGTTATCACAAGGCTCATGGTGGGATAGGAGGCGGTGAGAAACAAGAGTACCCACATAAGAGAACATATGCCCCAAAAAACAAAGCACTAATTAGCAAATCTCACTCAGAACCACAAGGCAAGAGTGGTGAGAGAAAAGTTAGTAAACCATATTTGCTCGTCTTCCTCATTCTTTATAATTATTCTGTACATACTAATCAATTGTTATGCTTTGTAACCAATATGAAGCATTTTTGTCTAAGCTGGATTATTTGATAAACAAGGGCGAGCTTGTATTTATATAGTGCCTTTCACGACCTCAGGACATCCCAACTGGATTCTTTATTGCTGACCACATCACATGGTTAAAATTATGCTAGCTAATTCATCAAGCTGTAGAGAATATATATTAAGGTTGCGTATGCCAAAAGGTGCTAATATGTAAATTATTACCTACTTGCTGGTGGTCTTTGTGGACTAACAAGCATCTACTTGATTGCTCCTGTAATCATCAGATGGCCACTGTCCTTGGACAGGGACCCATCTCAGGTTATTCCAAGAGTTCGAAGCAGATCAAGGGATCAAGTCATTCCATTCGATCATAATCATGTGGGGCTGTTTATAATACATGTTGGTTTGCCCATAGAAATACAGCTGCTAAACTCCACTTGGATTCCTGTGATGTTTAACTACTAAGATAGAATTCTGATATTCTTTGTTCTAGAATACCTTGAAAGGAATTTGGAGCTCTATCTTGAAAGGTATTGCAGGAAGACAGATCCTTCTGGCCATCAGGGGTACGAGGCTAATCGGAAACTCGGTGATAAGAGGCAGTAGATAATAAGTCAACCACCATGTTTTACGGGTTGTTTTCTTGTTGAATATGTCTTTATTACTTTGATTCCGAGAACTCGTGAAATCTATATTTACTGCAAATCTACTATGTTTGATCTATTTCATTTATCTATTTTAGTAATGTTCAATAAATTTGTCTAGTGATTTATAACCATGATCTGATAAGAGTATATATTCTTTCATTTACCAAACATGAGATCACGTGGCAACCCACAATATATTCAAATGTCGCTGCCCCGTCCTATCACTTGGAGGAGTATAAAACATAAAAACAAAAGTCAAACTTGTTGCAAAAACCTATGTTACCTGTAAACTTCCATGGGAGATGTTCGAGGAATGTTGGGATTGTTGTCGCTGCATCTGTGCTAACTGCTGTCTTTGCATCTGAACCAGCTGTTGTTGATGGGTGTGGTACTGCTCCTCCGTTATGCCACCTGTTATTAGACAAGGAAAAGCCTTCATATCATGATCCAATAATGTCAGTTGAACACCAAATAAAATGAAATGGATTTTTTTTTGTAAGGTTAGCCAAGGGCACTTAAAGTGACAAATATTTCAGACTTTTTAAAAAAAGAAACCTTTGTAGGCCTGCGAAGTGGAACTCAACATATACTTTTTAACAGTTTTTTTTTTCTCCGTTGGACTACCATTTTGTATTTCTGAAGTGGTTCCTATGTACATGCAGGCAAGAATACACCATGAGAAACATGGAACTACATTGTGTGTACACACATTATAAAATACATGCCCCACAAGATAATGTAGAAAAATATAGGAGGAAAGAAAGGGGGAAAGGGAAAGAAAGAGGGGGACAGGAGAGGAGAGAGAACAAGAAAAAGAGAAAGAAACATCATATACTTTAAAATTTGAACATTACAGTTATAATGACACCCAACTAGTTGTTCAGCATTTACAAATTCTGCTGTTAACAGCTGAAGGAGTCACAGAGCCCATTAGAAACAGAAAGAGAGTTCCAAGCTACATTACTCACCAGATATCCTATTCCTGCTGGTGATCATGGTACTTGATGGTAAAATAGAAGACATCGGAATTCTCCTTTTGTTCACATTCTGTCCTAATTTTTTGGAAGTACAGTGGTTATCACTGTCCTGAGGCTGGGATAACCGAGGCTGGAAGTGCCGTAATCGGCATGCTTTGATATTGCTTAGTATTTCACTAAGTGACAGTCTATTTGTAAAGTCTTTATTGGAAGAAATGGTCCATGAGTCGTCAGACGAAAAAGCAGCTGGGGAGCTAGGAGATGACAGCATTTCTGGGTCAATTTGGCGTAGAACGTGATCATGATCTGTGGATGCACGATCTAATAAAAACCTAAAAGGGGAAAAAAAAAAGACAGTCTACTTTAAATCTTCATAGCTGCTATGAACACGATGATAAACTGGATCGTATGGTTGCTACAAGTGCTTAGACTAAATAACATTATGAAGAATCTGTTCCACCAGAGTAAGAACGGACACTTTACTACCAGAAATGCTAATCTAGTTATAGTATTATTATTTAGATGCCATACTAGGCACTTGAATTTAGCATTTCTGAAGGATCAAACTTTGGCTCTCTGCAGGCCATTTTTAATAGTACTTTTAAAATTACTTTCAATAAAACGCACTTTTAGCTCCCAAGAAAGCTTGTAAGAGATAAGGCTTTTTTTTAAAAAAACTTTCCCTCAGCTCTGAGCTTTATAATGTAACACCGCCATATCAATCTCTTATGACACTCTATTATGCCCTAAAGAGAATGTCAGCATCATGTTGTCACACTATCAATTATAAGAATGCTAAGCACGAGAATATCTTGAATTTCACTGATAAGCATTATGGCTTACTTCTTGATTCACAATTCTTTTCCATAGATCTCTTTCTTTCTCCTTGTAACCACCCATTCCCATCTTTTCTTTTATTTGTAATTGAAGAGAAACATTTATGTACATGGGAAAAGAAAATGTGTACACCAGTTAGACACGTACAAAATACTGCCACCTTTGATATAGCAGACTGGCCTTTCAACTGTGTGGGTTTGAATCCAGCCCACAGTAACATGATGAAAATGCTATCTGCTGGCTGTAAGCCTAAGGGATCTGCATCAAATGTGTTTAGGTAGTGTCAGGCTCAGTCTTAGTGATATTAGTCACAACATAAAATTGCCTTAACTGACAATCTCAATGTTTTAAAAGAGGAGACAAGTGGAAAGGCGGATAGATTCAGGGAGGGAATTCCAGAGCTTAGTTGCCGAAACAGCTGAAGGCACTGTCGCCAATGGTGGGGCAAAAGGAGTGGGGGATGCACAACAGCACAGAGTTGGAGGAATGCAGAGTTCAGAGGGTTGTAGGGCTGGAAGAGGTTACAAGAGATGGGGAGGGATGAGGCCATGAAGGAATTTGAACACAAAGATGAGAATTCTAAAATAAAGGCATTGAGCACAGGGGAGATTGGTGAACTGGATTTGGTGCGATTTAGAATACAGGCATCAGAGTTTTGGATAAGCTCAAGTTTATGGAGAGTGGAAGATGGGAGGCCAGCCAGTAGAGCATTGGAATAGTTGAGTCTGGAGGTAACAAAAGGTTGGATGAGGGTTTCAGCAGCAGGTTGGCCGAGGCAGGGGTGGATACAGGCAACGTTACAGAGATGGAAGTAGGCGACCTTTGTGTTGGAGAGGATATGGGGTCGGAAGCTCAGCTCAGGGTTAAATAGGATGCAGAAGTTATGACATGTACTAAAGGGAGCTTTACTCTGCTGCCAACTATGCTATACCTGGCCTGGAAGTGCTTTAAAATAACAGCAGGTAGAAAAACCGGCAAAAAGTGTCCTAATCCCTTGCACTGCCGTACTTGGAGAGTGTAACATTCACTCCTTAAAAAAAAATGGCAATATATAAAACAAAAATTGCTACAGAGCTGTCACATTAGCTACAACAAAAAAGTAGAAAATTAATTTCGTGATTTTTCAACAAAACTGTAAATCTTCAATGTTTATTTGAGAAAATATATTTGAATGAAACCCTACCATTATCATTTGAAGTCTAGCAAAACAACATCTTGTATTTATATAGTGCCTTTAACATAGTAAAAACGTCCCAAGGCGCTTCATAGGAGCATTATCAAACAAAATTTGATACTAAGGAGATATTTGTTCAGGTGACCAAAAGCTTAGTCAAAGAGGTAAGTTTTAAGGAGTGTCTTAAAGGAGGAGAGCTAGAGAGACGGAGAGGCTAAGGGAGGGAATTCCAGGGCTTTTGGCCTAGGCAACTGAAAACACAGCCACCAATGGTGGAGCGATTAAAATTGGAGATGCGCAAGAGGCCAGAATTAGAGGAGCGTAGACATCTCTGAGGGTTGTAGACTGGAGGAGGTTAGAGATAGGGAGGGGCAAGGCCATGGAGGGATTTGAAAACGAGGAGAATTTTAAAATTGAGGCGTTGCCGGACTGGGAGCCAATGTAGGTCATCGAACACAGGTTATGGGTGAATGGGCCTTGGAGCGAGTTAAGATACGGGCAGCAGAGTTTTGGATCGGCTCAAGTTTACAGAGGGTGCAAATGGGAGGCCGGGCAGGAAAGCATTGGAATAGTCAAGACTAGAGGTAACAAAGACATGGATGAGGGTATCAGCAGCAGAAGAGCTAAGGTAGGGGCGGAGATGGGCCAAGTTATGGAGGTGGCAGTAGGTGGTTTTGGCGAGAGTGGATATGGGGTTGTAAGCTCATCTCAGGGTCAAATAGGACACCACGGTTGCAAATGGTCTGGGTCAGCCTTAGACAGTGGCCAGAGAGGGGCACGAAGTTTGCGGCGGGCTTTGGTCTTCCCAATAAATCGATCAAACAAATAAGTAATGGTGAAAGAAATCAATAATTTTTTTGGCAGCTATTGATTTCTAAAAAGGGACAACAATGGCAAGAGGTATTGTGTAAATAAAGATCATTCAGGTCACGTATCCAGACTATAGGTTACAATCATGGAAAAGTTACAGTACGGAAGGAGGCCATTCGGCCCATCGAGTCCGCACCGGCTCTATGCAAGAGCAATCCAGCTAGTCCCACTCCCCCGCCTTATCCCCGTAGCCCTGCAAATTTTTTCCTTTCAAGTACTTATCCAGTTCCCCCTTGAAGGTCACGATTGAATCTGCCTCCACCATCCTGCCAGGCAGTGCATTCCAGATCCTAACCACTCGCTGTGTAAAAAGTTTTTCCTCATGTCACCTTTGGTTCTTTTGCCAATCACCTTAAATCTATGCCCTGGTTCTTGACCCTTCCGTCAATGGGAACAGTTTCTCTCTATCTATTGTCTAGACTCATGATTTTGAATACCTCTATCAAATCTCCTCGCAACCTTCTCTGTTCCAAGGAGAACAACCCCAGCTTTTCCAGTCTATCCACGTATCTGAAGTCCCTTATCCCTGGAATCATTCTAGTAAATCTGTTCTGCACCCTCTTTAAGGCCTTCACATCTTTCCTGAAGTGCGGTGCCCAGAATAGGACACAATACTCCAATTGTGGCCAAACCAGTGTTTTACAAAGGTTCAACATAACTTCCTTTTGTACTCTATGCCTCCATTTATAAAGCCCAGGATCCCGTATGCTTTTTTAACCGCTTTCTCAACCTGCCCTGCCACCTTCAACGATTTGTGCACATATACCCCCAGATCTCTCTGTTCCTGTACCCCTTTTAGAATTGTGCTCTCTAGTTTATATTGCATTGCCTCGTTCTTCCTACCGAAATGTATCACTTCTCATTTTTCTACGTTAAATTTCATCTGCCATGTGTCTGCCGATTTCACCAGCCTATCTATATCCTCTTGAAGTCTAACATTATCCTCCTCACTGTTCACTACCCTTCCAAGTTTTGTGTCATCTGCAAATTTGAAAATTGTGCCCTGTACACCCAAGTCCAAGTCATTAATATATATCAAGAAAAGCAGTGATCCCAGCACCGACTCTTGGGGCACACCAGTATCTCCCTCCGGTCCGAAAAACAACCGTTCACCACTACTCTGTCTCAATGCTTCTGGATGCCTGTTCTAGATTGATTATTAACGTCTGAAACTGCTCTTCCCAAACCTACTTTGTGTAGAAACTTACTGTCGCGCTTAGCTGAGAAAGCTGTTTGAAATTGTTGTTTTATGGGAAGGCAGAATGAAAAAAAGTCAATTAAAGATTGAAGTGGCTGACTATGCCTATAATAAACCACAAATGATGAAATGTCTCCATCTATGATTATGAAAACTTTGGGTAATGTTACATATACAAAAGCATTACCTAAAGTCTCTGTATATTCTTAAACAAATGAAATACCTTACATTTATATAACTTTCATAGCCAATGAAGTACTTTTGAAGTCTACATTGCTGTTTTAAAGGAGCCGATTTTCATACAGCAAGTTCCACAAACAGCAATGAGATAAATAACCAAGTTTTAATGACGTTGATTGAGGGATAAATATTGGCCGGGACAGTGGGAGAATTATCCTGCTCTTCTTCGAATGGGATATTCTATGTCCACCTAAGGGGGTATATACAGGGTTCCAGTTTAATGTCTCATCTGAAAGACAGCACCTCTGAAATTGCAGCTGAAACTCCCTCAGTACTGCACTGAAGTGCCAGCCTAGATTATGCGTTCAAGTCTCTGGAGTGGAACTTCAACCCTCAATCTTCTAACCCAAGAAGCATTCAAGGAGCTATATAAATGCAAGGAGCTATATCAACTACCCCTTGTGGTAGCAAGTTCCACATTCTAACTACTCTCTGGGTAAAAAAGTTACTCCTGAATTTCCTATTCCATTTATTAGTGACTATCTTATACTTATGGCCCCTAGTTCTGGTCTCCCCACAAGTGGAAATATCTTCTCTACATCTACCCATCAAACCCTTTCATAATCTTAAAAGACCTCTATCAGGTCATCTCTCAGTCTTCTCTTTTCTAGAGAAAAAAGAGCACCAGCCTGCACAATTTTTCCTGATAGGTATAACCACTCAGTTCTGGCATCATCCTAACATAACTTCTTTGCTTTTCAATTCTGTCCCTCTAGAAATGGACCCCAGTGCTTGGTTTGCCTTTTTTATGGCCTTATTAACCTGCATCACTACTTTTAGTGATTCATTTATCTGTACTCCTAGATCCCTCTGCTCCTCTACCCCATTTAGACTCTTATTATCCAAGCAATATGTGGCCCCTTATTTTCACTACCAAAATGTAATATCTCACACTTATCTATATTGAAATTCTTTTGCCAATTACATGCCCATTCTGCAAGTTTATTAATGCCTTCCTTTATTTTGTCG